>NC_077222.1:100037784-100328567 GCF_024763615.1 Phlebotomus papatasi | reverse complement strand
GATGTAACTTCCGCCACCTTACGAAAGTATTAAGAAGTAAAAAAGTCTCTTTTTTGGATCTTCAAATAGATGTTCGAATTTTTCAATATCTACTTCTGTACGGAAAGATTGGGTGTAAACACAAGTAGATTTTGATTCTCCAATAGTGTCTTAGATAAAAGGTAAATGGAACTCTATTTGCACAAAAAGTCGTTGATGTTCGGAGAATTCAAATTCAATTTCGAATTCTCTTACTAAATTTTCGAACAAGGTGGGGAAAACTTATCATATATCACACTAAAAAGCTGGCAAAAGAGTTACTCAGTGATTATGGAGTGATTAAATAATGGAATGTGAACAGTAAGCGCCGTTGTTCTGTTTTTTTTTCCTCACAATAATGTGAATACTGTCACATTTTGACACTTGGCACTTCGAAATTCGAACAGGATGTAACTTCAGCCACCTTGTGAAAGAATTAAGAAGTAATAAAGTCTCTTTTTTGGATCTTCAAATAGATTTTCGAATTTTTCAAGATCTACTTGTGATGGTAAGATTTAATTTTTAGCCAAGACACTTTTATGGGATCAAATTTTGGCTGTAAGCACACCGTGCTTCCCCTGTGATGATCGAATAGCAAAAGCGGTCTTAAAACCCAATTTAAAATTTAATTTGAAACTAGCAGACCCTCCCCTAATGGGCTAGACTTTAAATATTGTAAACTTTAAGATGAAACTTTTACAGAGATTGAATTTAACGGTCAGTGTACTTGTGTCCTAACTGTGACTTTTCACTTTCTGAATGCAACACCAGTTGGGCATAACTTAAACTACTGAATTGTGTGACTGTAAAATTTTGTGAATTGCATAATTTGTGCTACAGCTAGCTTAACATAACCCAGTTAAAATAGTTTCAAGGTTTACTAAATAGGGATGAAATTAAAATTACATGTTTTTGAATTATCCACACTCTGCATCAACCACAAAATAATCGCTATTAAAGTGTAATTTGAACTCTCTGGGAAAGTGTTAACTTTTAAAGTGGCGAAAATAGAAATGAACATTGTAAATTAGCTGGGGCGTGTATCTTCACAAGTGAATTCATGACATGTGCTAAATGTGCAGTCGAGAAAATAAGTGAGGCGGTGCGGGTGGATAGAAATGAACTATGTATGTATTTTGGATATAATTGATGAGAGGGTTGTTCATGTTGAACGAATGTTTATTGTGTCTATTGATATAGGTATATTTGGATAAATGATGTAACCTCAGGATTCTGAATTATTTGCCAATGCTAAAAACACCCCTGAGAATTTTCATTAAAAGCACAATTGAATTCATTTTGTGGGAAAGGATAAATTAAAGTGGCTTTTTTTCTTTTAAACATTCCTTTTTTTTCGGGTTTGGGTGAAATTGTAGGGGGTATCAAGCGATTTTTCAATTAAGAGTGGGACATGTGAGTTTGTATGTTATTTGAAACTGATAAGCGCCTTAACTCAAAGAGTGGATAGAGAGGAAAAAGGGTCGATCTGTATGTAAGTATTATTGTATAGGTCACCAATATTGGATTTGAAAAGTTTCCAGGATATAGGAAATTCTAGAATATGAGAATAATATTAAATTGTACCTTTGACTCCAGGCAATTGAAACTAAACCCTATCAATTTCACATAAAACAGCAACTTATTGTTAAGATACCGAGGGATAATAAGAAATGAAAGTTTATCAATTTTTTTTTTAGTACAGATTTCATCCTTCTCCAGTATCAACAAACACAATCTCTATATTCCCAAGAAAATAATACTTTAATACTCTATTTCTATTTTTTTTTCTCTCTCCCTCTCTGTGGAAAATTCAAAAGTACCCAATTCCTATTCAATTCAGAACATTTGCATTTGGGACAATACATTTTATGCCTTTTAATGTAGATTTCATTTGAGGTCTCCCAGCATAAAAATTTCCCTTTAAAAGCTAATTTCTTGATATCAATATGAAGATGTGAGTTCTTTTTTTTCTATCCTTCTTCAAAATAGAATAAGGATTTCGTCGTTTTGTGATGAGGGTTAAGTTGATTATCCTAAGTGAATTTTAAAAAGGTGTGTCCCAGAGAAGCCATTTTAGCATTATGAGAAGCATCTAGGGAAGAAAGTTCTTGGGGCCAAATACAAGACAACAAAAGAAATTATTTTTCCCTTGGACACTCCTTTTAGGTTCTCTCTCTCGCCAATTTTAACATTAAACAATGTGAACTAAGAAAAAAAAACTCTCATCCTAAAGTGAAATCCAATAAAAGGAGCGAGAGTGGTAAGAAAAAAACACACAGGAAGAAACTAAAGTTGAAAGTATGTTAAAGAGTTTGGCATCAATTTCCTGCTTTTGGATAATGTAGTCAGTGAGTGACAAGGCCATATAAAAGGGTGGAGGCAAAAATGGTATTGTTAAGTCTATAAACTTACATATCCTTTTTACTTTGAATGGGTGATGTTTCCTCCCAAAACTTCCCTGGAAAATTCATGAATTAATTTTTATGCCAGAAGAAAAAGTCAATTCAGTGGAAATTTAAATTTAAATCCTTTGAGAAATATTACTTTCAATTCTTCTACTTTCAAATGGTTTTACAGGGAACCTTTTCCACTAAATGTATTTTTTGCATAACAATTACTTTAATGGATACTGTTCTATGACTATTTTCACTTACTTTCACTTAATTATTTTAAAAAAATATATTGAAAAAGTCAGAAGCATTTCTTTATCAATGGAATACCCAAAAAAACATCAAGTCTAGATCTGCAACCGTTTGGTCCTGACTATGCCTTCAAATGCTTAAGGGGACATCAGGAGAAAAACAGTCAGCAAATAATTCTTTTACGTACAATCTCTGAGAAGACGATTACATGACTGATAAATATTTAAGCAAATATGGGGATGTGTACATACTATCAGAGGATATTACTTCCATTCCCTCTAAAATAAAATATAAATACAAAACATCCCACTTCTGTCTAACAAGTTTACCTTTGGATAATAATTTTGCTTTGATTTCTCATAAATCATTTATTCTTTAAGCTTTATTCTTCTGAAATTATACAATAAATCTAATTTTCAGTATGTATATCAATAAATACATATTTACATAATGCAAAATCAATATATATTAGGGGAACCTGGGGCAGAATAGTTGAGCTACAGCAAACGAATTAGCTTGGACTCATCGTTGGTTTATTTGAGTCATTTCAGTATCTCAGTATTGAGTCCAAACACAAGTAGATTTTGATTCTCCAATAGTGTCTTGGGCAAAAGGTAAATGGAACTCTATTTGCACAAAAAATCGTTGAAGTTTGAAGAATTCGTATTCAATTTCGACTATTCATACTGAATATTCGAACAAAGTGGTAAAAATTTATCAAATATCACACTAAAAAGCTCGCAAAAGAGTTACTCAGTGATTATGGAGTGATTAAATAATGGGATAAGGACAGTAAACGTCGTTGTTCTGTTTTGTTCCTCACAACAATGTAAAAACGGACACATTTTGACACTTGAGCACTTCGAAGGAGTTCCCGGTTCAATTTAAGAGTTTCTCCCATGTCTGCGATATTAGGTTATGTTAGGTTGATGAAAAACATCAAAAGACATAATCTTTCCGTACAGAAGTAGATCTTGAAAAATTCGAAAATCTATTTAAAGTTCCAAAAAAGAGAATTTCTTATTTTTAGATAATTCCGCAAGGTGGCTGAGATACATCTTGTTCGAATTTTATTTCGTAGTCTTGTCGCGGCCGAAGCTGTTCAAGGTTTCTGAAGATTTGGAAGTAAACGATCATCTAATCTTAGCCCTTCCAAATTCTGACCTGGCACTCCTCATATACAAGTTCAGCATTTTTTTCGACAAACACTAGATGGATACTTGCCAATATGGAAATATGTTCCTCTCCTTGAGAAATAACTAATTTTGAAATGAATAAATAATTTTACAACAAGAAAATAACAAAAAGAACTATTTAAAATAATTATCTTTGTTTCCTGTATTTTTTTTGTATATTTTGGCATATCCAATCATAAATTGCATTTTGAAAATTAATTTTTTGTGGACTTTTTAATAAACTCTCTTTTTAATATTGTCTAAATAAAATGAATTTGACAAAAAAATTAAAACAAAAACATGAAACGGATTATCATTAATCAATGAATTCATTTAAATTTACTGTATCGAAATATATTCCAATTTGAGTACCAGAACATTTCAAAAAAAAATCTCTGGAAACAAAACAACAATAGTAATTAAAATATTTTTTACGCATCTGGCACATATTTTAAATCGAGAAAATTTCATGTATTTAATCAAAATTCATAACTTTCTTTTTCCCAAACGTGTTGCATACATAATATATGCCTTCTATCCCATTCTGTCGCACTCAAAATTGGATTGGACTAAATTGAACTTTTTGAGTCATTTAAAAGAAGAAGTAGAAGAAGAAGAGTATGAATAGGGATAGACATGTGCAGAACCTTTGAGGAGGAATGAGATGTGAATTTACTTTCATGAATTTTTCTTATTCTGAAAAATATTTACATTAAATAAATTAATTTAAAACTTCAAGAAAGTAAAAATAAAGTTTGCAATTTGATTCAAAAAATTGCATTTGGCGCTATAATAGACAAAAGTTTGTTCAGCAAACTTTGGAAGAAACAGTTTTTAAATCATTAATACTGCAAAGTTTGTAATATTAGATGAGCACATATATTCTGTCAGTAGAAGAGGTTGAAAGTTTGGAGTGGTATATCTCAGCTCGTGATGAACATATTTGGATAAGTGAACTATTGTTGAATTGTTGAACTATTGTTGATGGATAAAAAAAAGTAAGATGTCCAAAAAAAAAGTTTCTTCCACAAATTGTACCTTTTGAATTCCTCTAACAAACAGTCCTTGTGCGAGAAAAGTGGGTTACTCCTGGTCCCAGTAGTAGATGGCCAAAAAAGACGTTGCAAAAAGTGTCTTCTTCGACATAAATGGTTCTGGATGACCATAGTTTATCCATAGCAGATTAAGTATACCAGATTCTAAAAGCTAATGAACCAAGCTTTCCAACAATAGTTCACTCATCCAATTATGTTCATCAGGAGCTGAGATATACCACTCCAAACTTTCAACCTCTTCTACTGACAGAATATATGTGCTCATCTAATATTAATAAACAATAACTATATTTTATTTGCAAAATTGTAATTTGTTGTAAACCTGGAACCCCCATTGATACTTTTGTCAGAATGTTGAAATTTTTGTTAAAAGGTTTTGCAGCTTCGTAATGATGATTAATGGATACGGCACACGTTTTAGATCAACAAAATTTCATAAAGTCAAAATTCACTTGCTTTTCTTTCTTAAAAACTTTACACATGTTTATCCTATACTCTTTCATACTCTTCTTCTTCTTCTTTTGAACGTCACACAACATTAAATTTAGTTTAGTTCAATCTTGAGACCGAAAGAATATGACAGACTTTATTTGGATTTTTTGAATGATTTTGTAATTTCCAATCCGACCGAATAGGACATAATCGGTCATGAGTCGGTATAGTACACGTAAACGATTTACCTTTCTCAGATTTACTTTTTTATTTTCTCGTATGCTTGCTACTCATGCTAAAATATTCTAAAACCTAATTGTCTTAAGCGATTTCTTATTTCGGAATGGTTTTTCTTTTTATTTTAAAGCGGTATGTACCCAAAAGTATGCGAAAAGATAATAGGGAAAACTGGGGCACCACCAAACACGGGGTAACACCAAACACTGTGATTTTTTATCAGATATTCGACTTCTGATGACAAAACCTATAGAAATTTTCAGGCATTATAGGGATGCTTGTCCACTAAAGAAATGGTAGAGATAGACCAAGTAGTTTAGATATGAAAATTAGTGTTTGGTGCTACCCCGTGTTTGGTTGTGACCCAGTTTCCCCTACACGGATAGTTTTTCTCGTTAGTACGAGCACTCCGCAAAGCTAGGACGCTTTGCCATTTGTTTTTCATTTTAAATTGGTAATGAATCATTTTCGGAATACGTGATGTTCAAAACATGTTCTCTAAGACAGAATAACAGCTTATTGGCTGTCATAATGCAGTGAAAAAATGGTTTTCGAACTGTCATAAAACCTTTTGTTAGAAAAACAGCATAAAATTGATTTTGAAACTAAGGTAAAGTACCTTCACACGACCGGGTTCCTCGACTCGACCGGTGGGTCAATTTTTGAATGTTTAATGGTCTAATTTCGTCAATTTCTATGAATTTGTCACTGGTTCGTATTATTCATGGAATGATTGACCTATTAATGTTAGATCATACACAAAATATTATAGCAAATATAAATAAATTAAATAAATAAATCTGCCGATCGAGACGAGGAACCGGTCGAGGGAGGGCATTTTACCTTACTCATAATATCTCCTACAAATGGTTGCAGTAGATGAAAGTTCCATCTTAACATCGATGTGCGAATTTTTGCGTGCGGTGTAATGTAGGAAAATTTTTACGTATCTGAGCAAATCGGGAAAGCTTCATAAAAATCGCCACTAAATTGTAATTTTCTTCTTAGAGGAAAATCTAAGGATTTCCAGGAATTTTGTTAGTTGGAATGACGAATCTGATAAGTAATAACATCTTGATAAACTTAATTAAAACCATTTACTACTTTTATTAAAAACAAAACTAATAAAACTTCTAAAATATTGATTATAGTGCATTTGCATTAATTTTCCACTGAGCTATCGTTCGATTTGAGCTGTAGGGGGAGGTCGCAGTGAAGCTGGTCCTTACAATTATTTTATTTAGATCCACAATTATTTTATCTATGCAAATTATATCACGTTAAAACCCAGTTTCCATTAGAAATATGCGAAAAAATCGTATAACAATGTAGCCCCATTTCCCTCTACGTCTGTCGAGCACCTAAAAATGTCAGTGTATGAATTTTGATCATAAAAAATTTTGATAGTTACGTCTGTGGCACACCTTTTAGCTTGGTATAGTTTCATTAAATTAAAATTCGCGTCCTTTCTTTCTCGAAAAATTTGCATAAATCTATCCCACTCTATCTGACTCAAAATGGGACTGAACTTAATTTAATTTGGTGTGATGTTTAAAAGAAGAAGAAGAAGAGTACAAATGAGTAGGACAGATCTATGCTACACTTTTAATGACCATCGAATGATCACCAATAATGACCAATCAAATAATGACCATAACTAGTCGAAAAAATTAGTTTAAACTAAATTTAATTTCTTATGACGTTCAAAAGAAGAAGAAGAGTCTGAAAGAGTAGAATAGACATATGCGAAGCTTTTAAGAAAGAAAGGGATATGAATTTCGATTACATGAAATTTTCCTGATCTAAAACTTGTGCCAGAGCCATTGATGGCGGAAATGAAAGGTATCATGAACAACTCTTTGGCAGATCATGTCTTCGTGTGACCATCACCGCTAATAGCGCATTATTAAAATAATAATTATAATTTTGATAATTTTTAATGGTTTTTTTTTGAAGGTGTTTATCTCATTTACTTATTTTAATTGTAAAAGTGAATAGAACCAACTTTAGTATTTTCTTTACCGTTTCTTCAGTTTTCAATTAACCTAGTTCAAAATTATTAAATAAAAACTGAGTTTATTCTCTTAAGAATTTTACCTTGGGACATTGACCGCAAGAATGAGGAGCATCTAAAAATTTATATGCCCTTCTCTACCTTTTGATTAAAATCAGGTATTCCCAAATGATTTCTTCAACATATAGGTATATTTGCAAAAGGCTATCTATCTCAAATGACTTCTTATGTACATATGTGGCAAAGAAGGCAGTGCTGGAGGGATATTGATTTTCTAAGGGCGAGTCGTGAGCAGAATAATTTAAACAATGAAAAGGAAAGTGTGATAAATTGTCACTGAAATCATTCAAGTCGTATCACGTTGCCAAAATTATAGTAAATAATTCATGCTCGTTTTTGAAGTTAAATATATAATTTCTGGCAAGAATTTCTCCCCAAAAAAAGGTGCTGCCGTAGAGAGTTCTTGTGGGTCCCTGCTAATTCATCAAATGAGTTGGGGTGACAAAAACGTGCATGTAATGTATGTGATGATTTTTATTGAGCTTCCTGGGAATAAACCCATTCTTTTGGGGACGAAGTACATAAACCCTCTCAACTCTGTGCATGAACCTCATGAATTTATACCCTCAACCGTCTCGTCCCTTGCATTTCAGCACTTCTGGAAGTGTTTTCGAATTCTTTGGAAATCACCCACTTTAGGCTGAATTGCTATTCATAAATCCGAGCAGAGTATTCTTGGCAGGAAGGTACATTTTCAAGAAGAACGTGGCAAACTCCAAATGAGTATAGAAATCATGTAGAAGAGGAAATAGAATTACATCAACGATATAAGCTATTTGCTCAAGCCAAAGAAGAAAATGATGGGGAAATATCGAAATTTAAAAATTCTTGTGATGCAACGTTGAGCGTTTAGTTAAATGATAACTCTCTTTTGTAATACCCATTTTGGTAAGCTCTCTCGCAATAAATTGACTTTTAAAGTGCTCTACGCTGTGATACTGAAAATTCTATTTTATAAAGAGCGTTGGACTGAGCGCTCTTCACCATCTCACTTACTAAATCGTCAATATTTGCAAATATCTAGAACGATACGAAAAATGACTCAATGGTTTTATCCCCCGAAGAACCCTTATGTTAAACCAAGAGAGCATAAAAAAAGAACTCTAACATTTCTCTGTCGAATACGGTCTCCCATTGCTAAAGTCGTGCATAAAAATGGGATTATTATCATAAGGTATTAAGTTTGAGATTTTGAACTGGTTCAGAAAGGTCATACCCTCCCCTCTTCGTCGTCCCTTTTCAAAACTATTGTGTGTCATCCCACATCCACCAGAAATTTCCAACTACGGAATATTCCAGGTTCTCGGTGATACGAAGCATTTTGCTGGAGGCCGCGTTCTTAACTTCCAACATTGGAGAGAAATGAATTTCCATCTGAAGAAGTAGGGCCTTTGGCGAGTAAATACTTGGCATTCACCAACAATCTTTCCTCAATGTTATACTCCTATACCTTTCCTTGGATCTTCTGTAGCTTCTGTAGCTTTCACCTAAAACTGTTTTCAACGTCAAACACAGCAAAAGGATGGAAAAATAATGTTTATCATTCTTACCATTTGCTATAAATTATCTAACAGAACACAAACTTATTATTAAGTTATCTAAAGATTCAAAATATTTTTCTTAATGGGAGCTATATATGAAAATTATGCATTCTTATCATACATTTATTATAAAGTATATAATTTCCACAAAATTATTCGCTTCTTTTATAGTTGAGATTTCTTCAATTCCATTTTACTTTTCATAAGCTTGTATAACAGTTTAACTGACAATATTTAAAAAATATATAATAACAGAATGTCTCCGTATTAGTAGTGGTAGTCAATAGATGGCGCAAATTTTGTTATACAAAGCCATTGATAAATTAGGTTTGTATTTTTTCATGTTTCAAATTTTCATTCTATCCCTTAATGAAACTTTCCGCTTTATTTATCATATATCAACTGCTCACAATATAAATCGAATGATTCAAAATTGTCAACTTTACAAGAGAGATATTTCACGCCGAGTATAGGGGTTTTATGATAGAAAAACTATAATTTTAACAAAAATTAATTTAAAAATTAAAACGGAAAAAATTAAAACCTAAAAAAATTAAATTAAAAATTTTAAAAATTAAAAATTAAAACTTGTGCGAGTTATATTCGAAGCAATAGGTTAAAAATTCATTATTTTTTAATATCGAGAATTCAATAATTGCTGCGGATTCCGGGATTCTACATATTTTTGGGATCAAAAGAAAAACCATGTGAAATTGCTATATGCATAACAGAAATCTTGCATACCCGCAGGGAATTTCTTTCGAATAAGATACAGAGAAGCAATAATATATTCAAAATTATATTGGCGACAATTTCTCGAACTATTTTCAATAATAGGGAAATATCCAGAAGTGCGTTTGCATAATCCACTGATAAAAATTAAAAGGACCACCGAAGATCCTTTGAAAGTGTCCCTGTTGTGACTCTTATTTAACTCCGGAATAAACAAATAAAAACAATGAAAAGGTCGCCTTTGGTGTTTATTCACGATTTTATCGTAATAAGTTTACAATACAATAAAACATAATCTATCGTGATAAACGTCCATACAAAATTTCAAGCTACAGCTAGTTATTCTTTCAAAGCATCAAATATGATCCAATTTGACCCTTTTATTTTTAGCAGTGTCCAATTGTATACATGATCCCAATATACATAGTCTTGGGAACGCTGTAAATACGATACGCACTTAAGGCCTACGCCTGTTAAAAGAAAAAAAACACTTGTTCGACAGAGAACCTCAATTAACACTTCTTTGTTCAATATTTTTAAATTGATTTGATGTATTTAAGACAATTGTAAGTAATACGACGTTTCCTCCTGTAAAAAGATATATTCAAATTTCATATCCCAAATGATACAGAATAGGATGTCAATAGGTGCTGACACGAGTTCTCAAAGTGTCAATATGTATTTCTTTCACCCTATACCTCCAATTTCGGGGAAAGATATTTGATCATTAAATCCTTGAATCAATTTAACCCTTTAACGACGAAACACTTTTTACGGACTGAAAATCAACAATAAAAATTAAGCTGAGAAACATAAGCAATGATAAGTCTTACATCTAACCTTGGAAAATCCAACAGAATCTGATTCGGTATATTTTGTGCTTCTATGAACGATAGGGACAAAAATAGCCCAAAAATTTAAGTAATTTTTCTGACAATACCAATGAATAATATTTTTCGCTTTAATGAAAAATATTACGTATGAGTATTGTAGTTTTTATTGCCAAAAATGTTTTTCTTAAAAAAATGAGAAGTATAAAAAATAAATAAAATCAATTATGAATTTGAGAATTTAAAAATTCACAATTTTTGAGCTTAAATATTTACTGCATAGCAAATAGCTAGAGACTTGCAAAAAATATTCTAGAGTTCTTCAACCTTCTACTTTACAATTATGTACAAACATAAGAAAAAAATAACTTTAGGTATAGTCAGGAAAAATTATTTTCTTTATGGTACACCGGTGTTCCAATCGTCCTTAAAGGGTTAAAGCCTGATACGTATTCTCCGAGAAAGATCTTTAATCTTATATAAGTTTTCATTAATTTTACGGCTGATCACAAGCACATTATAAGCCTTCAAATACTTAAATTTATAGTTCTATCACATAATATAGAGTCATTCGGGGAAGATGGACCATCGTTTTATATTTAATATTACGGACACGGCTTTAACAGAAAATAAAAAACGAATCTCACAGATTTGTCAATCAAAGACTCTTGATTGACGTTGTCACCATTACAAAAGGCTTGTTGAAAAAAACATCGTGGCGATAGTGCGTAGTGGGTGGGCAAGAGACGAAATGGTTCATTTCGCTTACTGTCAATCTCTCCTCGAATGACTATATTTGACGAGTGCTAGATCGAGTTGTCTTCTTGACGAACCAGAGTATATGCATTGAAATAAAACTCGGGAGAGTTGCCGTTGCCCGGGACTGAGATATGAGAGATAAAGTGATGTGGAATAAGCTATTCAAAACAGGGAATGAAACACAAAGCCTTCGATATGAGAATGGCTAAATGCAAGTGAATAGCTGGATTACAACGAGGTGTCTGAAACTATGCGTCTAGCTGGTCAAGTTTTTTTTTACAGCACTACTA
This sequence comes from Phlebotomus papatasi, assembly GCF_024763615.1. NCBI lineage: Eukaryota > Metazoa > Arthropoda > Insecta > Diptera > Psychodidae > Phlebotomus > Phlebotomus papatasi. The sequence continues at coordinate 100,316,782 of NC_077222.1, read as the reverse complement.
AACGCGATTCGTCCGTCGCTCGAACCAGAGCTCTTTGCACCATAGATCCAGCACTCTATCCACTTAGCTACGACATCCCCATCTTGGAGTCATCATCTTGGCTAATGTAAAGGTGTTACTTGGACTAAAAGAGCATGTTCTTATGTTTTCTGAAAATCATAAGAACATGCGTTTTCATGTTTTCTTTGCTTATAAATGCCAAGATAACACACTTAAGAATACACGAACCTATTTTATTCTATAACCTCTATTGAAGGAATGATGAGGTTAAGTTATTGAAAGTCAGAAGGAGTCACAATAGCTCAGTGGAAAGAGGGTTGAATCATTAGCGCAGAGATCCCTACTCTGAAAAAAATGTTTTGTCAAATTAACAGGACAAGTTTGTAAAAAGGATGTTCTTCCATACAGAATATGGAAAAGTTTTGTCAAATCGGCGGCCAACTGGATTTTGTTAAAAGTTTGTCAAAAGGGTGTTTTTCCATATAAAATGCAAGAAAAAGTTTTGTCAAATTGGTAAATAACATCCTTTTGACAAAATTTCAACAAAATCCATTTGTTTATTTAACAAAACATTTTTTTTTAAAGTACTTCAAAAGACGCAGGTTTACACTGAGAGCCCATTCCCAGGGCGGTCAGATCAAACTCTACCACTGGCCACAATAGCTTTGAAAAGTCGAAAGTGGTAAAAGTGAAACTTTTAGGTATTCTGAATATTTCATGAAAATTTCGAAATCATAAATTTCATGAAATTCTGAACCTTAATTTATAACACTTTTACACAGGGCCAGATTCAAAAATTTTCAATCGTTTTTCAAAGAATTTATTTAACTTTAGCGACTTTAGCCTAGGAATCCAGTTTGCTTCTGCAATGTGTACACTTTTGTTGTCAAATTCATTCATATCGGTGTTTCTTGCTTTTGAAAACTAAAAGAAAATCAATATTTCTTGTGAAATAAAAAATAAATAAATATACATTGGATTGTTAAGTTAGACTTGGCAAGTTCACTTGCTAAAATAAAATCAGATTTTAATATTCTGTGTAGAAGAAAGGAATTATGGAGTTTGTGTGACAAATAAATAAGTCTATTTTATCCTCGGTGCTTGTGATAATAGGAGCTAAAAAGGAATAATAAGGAATCGCGTGTCTGTGGAAGGGTAAAAACAAGATGATGGAAATAGAGAGGTGTCCGGGACTCTACTGTGGCCGAATGTTCTTTGAAGAGAACAACACATGGAGCAATTGTGGAGCATGTCCTCGGGGCTATCGAGTAAATGAGACTTTTGCTTGTGCCCTCTGCAATGAGGAGCTCTCAATGTACAATTATCTGTACTTGGGATTCATGGGTGCCCTACCACTGGTGATGCATTGGTTCTTTATTGATGTGGCAGCGAAGGAGAGGGGCTTCAGTCGGGGACAACTAATTCTCCATTTCAGTGCATTTGTTGAAGTTGTCACGGCAGCTGTAATCACTTTACTTTCCATGGAGCCCGTGTGGCAACTTAAGATCTATTCCTGCCGCGTGAATCGCCTCTCAGACTGGTACACCCTCTTCCACAATCCTACCCCTCACTACGGCAAGAAGCTCCACTGTACCCAAGAAGCTGTCTATCCACTGTAAATCCACCTTAATATAACCAGCGTCTTTTCTTCTTTTCCTAATCCTTGGATTTTTCAGGCAAACCATGGTGTTACTCTTCTACTTTCTCTGCCTCATCAACATGATGATCCTCAGACCATTACTCAATAGAAAATTTCTTAAGGCGGGAAAATCAGCCGTCTACTGCGCCCTCTACTTCCTTCCGATCCTCACTGTACTACACGCCGTTGCAGGAGGGCTCATTTGTAAAATAACTTACTCCTCTCTTACTTCCAAATCTTTCATACGCAACTAACCATTTCCTCTTTCAGACTACGCATTTCCATACCTAAGCATCGTAATCTCAATGATTTCCAACGCAACGCATTTCTCCATCAAATTGGATCAATCAATGAAGTCACTAATGAAAACATCCCTCACAGAAATGAAAAATATCGTGATAATATGTGAGTAAAAAATGCAATCGCCCATTAAGGAAATATTTAACAAAAACGATCAATTTTCAGTGGGTCATTGGCTGTTGATGGCTTATGGAATTCTTTCACTTCGCCAGCATTATGCATTCTTGGCATTTGTCCCCTTCCCAGCTATATTCTACATTTTAACGGTCAAATTCACTGATCCAACAGAATTCCGTGATAAAGATCGATCAGAGAGAAATAGCTGAAGTACAGTTGGGACTTTGGAGTAAAATAGCGGAAAATAATTATCTTATCATTTCTCCAAAGTTAAAAGCGATTAACTAAAACATATAAAAATATGGATAATACTTGTGTATAAAATTAATTTATGAATAAATATATGAACGGAACAAAATTTTTATTAGTCGAAAGGGACTTCTGAAGAGATTAACACTTGTCAGTAAATTAGGAGTTTGGTCAGTAGAATCGAGTTGATCAATAAAAACCAGATAAAGCGATTAAAAAAAATCAAAAAAAAATCTCTTAAAATAAAATCGAAAATGCGACGATGGCTCATAAATTCTTAATTTATTCGTTTCCATTTTTTAATACTGCCTAAAGAAAGTACCAGTTGTAAAGAAACTACAACTGATAACTGGTAACTGATACAATGAACAGGTACGATGACGCTCCATCGAATTAGTCAGAACAGGCTTATAGTGCTATCCCAATGAAAAATTAACGTGTTTTTTTTAAGCATTTTACTTTTTTAAGTGCTTCTACATTATCGACTTTTATTTGGTTGGTTTCTGTCACGACTGTTTGGTGGTTTTAGAACACGCTACTAGGGAAAACAATCGACACAGGGACCGACACAAAGAAAAATCGATTATGTAGAAGCAGGGTGGTGGCGAGTGGGCTTCGAAATTGAAGCCCGTTTCTTTGTCTCACTTGCTTTTAGAGGCTGTCTCACTCTCTCTCATTATTTGGTATGAGACGTTTCTGCACTCCCAACTATTTCATATCGCGATTCAAAAATGAGAGCCTTTCCTGAAATTTTGGTTGTTCACACATGAAGAGCACTAAATAAGCTATATTTTTGTGTAAATACCTTTGTTTTCTGACGAATAATACATGGGGGAAAGGTCATTCAATTGGGCTGGTCATAATCAAAAAGAAAATTTCATGCATTCTAGAGGTTTTACAACCAAATTGAATCACTTTGACTACGTAAATCTCTTCACACACAAATTGGACATCTCAACACAGAGTTTTCACCACATTTCACATAGAATTATAAGAGTTTTTCCCCAATTTCCTTGAAATCTCGCAGTTTGCCTCCAGTGACATCGCGGGGAAACGGGGAAAACATCGTAGAGAACCTTATAAATAGACAACATAGGAAAAAATATAGGACTTCCAAAGAACTGTCTAAGCTGTCACAAGACAATTCCGCAACATTTTTATTTGCAATTTATACACATTTTGCACTTTATATTTAAAAAATTAAGATTTTTCTTTAATTTCGTGCTCCATAATTCGCCCGTATCAAAGATATTTTGTTCTTGGGGTTAAGAATTAAATAAAAATGAATCTACTGAAGAACAATAATAATAAACGCGATTCTTTGAAATTATTCATATTCTTAAATTTATATTTAATTGAAAATTCTCATAAACAATAGGAAATTAAAAAAAGATGAATGTTTTATTATAGTTCATATTTTTTACTAACATTTTTATGGATTTTTTGTTGAAGTTTTGATAGTGAAAGTAATATATAAAGATATAATGAATTTTTTATATGTATGTGACAAATATCTTACCATGCTCTTCTTCAAGAACCAAAATATTTTGTTTTGTTATATATTTTCTGGTTATCGTTTAAAATCTGAGCGTGAAATATAAAACAAACATTAATCCAGTTTTATAAGTATTTATTTTTACTTCTCAAGTTCTCAATGCCCAACGTACAACAAATTTTGTTTTGTAAACATGTTATTAAAATTTTTATGAGAGTGACCGAGATGACTAGATCTAAATCTCATTCATTCTCATTGAAAGTCAAAAACATTTTTACAAAATAATAGTTATTGTGCTACGGGCATCATATTTTTTGTTATTATAAAGTTCATAAATAAAACAAAATCAGTATACTAATTACAAAATTTATAATATGGCTTTATAATATAAATATATAATAAAATCTTAATTTTAAGATCAACTCAATAACATTAAATTCATATGTTAATAATATTATATATATTAACGCAGTGAAATATTTTTGTTTACGAGACAAACTCATAATATACATTACTTATTTTTATAAATCAAATGATTGAAGCAATTGAATCGTTAGATTCATTTATTTGGTTGATTTTATGTTCTAAAGAAAGATTGGTGCAATCACTACAAGCGCCATGGTATTTTTTTTCTGGGATGCATCTTTTAAATCTACATATTCTTAAAATGAGTCAATCTGTGCAATTTGTTGCGATTGCTCAACTTCTCATTGATCTTATTTTCTCTTTGACGCATTCTTACTTTTGCGTAAGTTGTTATGTAGACAGAAAGCAAATTCACGTAATGGTCAATGCTATCTGTCAGATGCGTGAGGCTGTTCTCAAATGCATAATCCTTGAATGTGAACAGAAGTGTGTTGACCATTTCCTCAACTTCCATTGATTTATGAAATTCAACTTCTCCCATTACTTCTATGCCTTCTATGCATTGCCTCATATAAGCTTCACAGTGTTTTGTTAATGCCAAAATCAAATCTGAGGCATGCTCTTCATTTGCATTATTTGTCTGCGTGAGCTCAGACACACAGCCTTCACAGAAAACTTTTCCTTTGATTTTAGTCACAATAACGTCGGCTTGTAATTCCAGTGAAAGTTCAGTTGTGGTACTGAAATTCTTCATAATTTCAGAAATCGCAAGCAAATCTTCATCCGTGACACTCTTTTTCTTCAGATTTTCCTTTATCTCTATTTCTACTTCTTCTTCAGTGGTGAATTTTTCTTGAGTTTGATTATTCTTGTAAGACAATATTCTTGTAAGTACTAATCATAACAGTCAATTTTGAAATGAACAAGATGAACTACATTTAATTACAGTAGACTCTCGCTAATTCGGCTCTTTTAAGATCAGGCTACTTTTTAATTCGGGCGGCAGTTGAATTCGAAAAAAGTTTGTTAACATTTTTCAAGTTCGATTATAATTGTCAAATGAAGCAAATATGCTCAAATTTGCTATGATTTGTCTTAGCTTTGATGTGATTTTGCATTATTAAGAGGTTTTCATGAGTTTGCAGATTTGAGTATGCAGATGAACAAAAAATCGTTGCATTTTAAACAGTTTGTTGCCCGAATTTCTATCTAATTCGGTTGACATTTCAGTCCCAAATACCCGAATTTGAGAGAGTCTACTGTATCCTATATTCGAATGATTGGGATAGAAACCAAATTTGATTTCAAAAATTTCTTCTTTCAATTATTTAATACTTTTTGATTCGTCTAGTAGGGGAACTGCTTGTAATTTGGGACAGCCTGTAATACCGGATACTCTGAAGGTAAATTCGGACACTACAAATAAATTGACTAAAATTATGGAATTATCTACAAATATTTAATTAATGTGTTCCATCTGAATAGTTATTCTTTTTGGAAGATATTAACACGAAATTTATTCAATTATGATGAACATAATTTAAATGATAATTGCGTTATTGAAACTTCAGTGTGAACATTTCCTTATGAGATATATGGCAAAATTTTGTGTTTACTTGCATTCTTGGTAAAGTATTTCTTCGGTATTTCAAAGTGATTTCATTAATGATTGTGCACATTTATGCTAACAGTGAAAGGTTCTTTAGATCCAGTGTAAAATTTGCCAAAGAGATTACGTTTTTTCTGTAAAATACAGGCAATTTTCGTGAGAGGTTCATCAATGTGATGACATTTCTTAATCACAATCTATCCGAAATTATAGACACTTTCCCTATGTGCATTTATAAAACGCTATTTCTAAACATGGGCTCTATACAGTATGAGAAGTTTTCATCAATATTTGAAATATTGAAGCGAATTGTTTACACTTCTGTAAAGAGAACTCACATCTTGACATAATTTTCTCTAGTGTGTAGAGGCCATTTAATGATGATGATGAATAATTTTACTTCTCCCTCTGCAAACTAGTGCTTAGGGAGGCCATTTAATAATACTGTCAATAAAATTCAGAAAATTAAGCTTTCATTACAAAAAATTACCATAACATTACGAAAGAGATTACCTAATTAAATACTTCATCTGTCCCGAAATAAGACGTACATTCTTTCATATAAAATGTACTAGCAAACGTATGACTTATTTCGGAACAGAGGGAGTAACTTCATAGTATAAATTATAAAATTTTCTATTACCAAATTAACTTTTCCAAAACTTATTAGTTTTAAAGTCCAAAATGTACAACAAAATAATTTTCCTAACCATTTTTTTTATTGCTTGAACTCAAAGGGCACTTAGCGTTCAGCTTAAAATGGTTAAAAATTAATCGGTATATATTTTGAACTTTCCTTTTGAAGAAAAAAAGTTTTCACTTAACCCTTTAAGGACCAGGCAGTTTTCACGGACCGAAATTTAACAATAAAAATTAAACCAATAATCAATTAAATATGTAACCTTAAACCTTAAACCTATGAGACACCGGTGTCCTAATTGTCCTTAAAGGGTTAAATGCGTTAAATATAACCTTGTGAAAGAGCTTGCGTAAGAGCTTTTGTATTTGGATTTTTGTAAGTCTTGCAATGTAAAAATAGGTGTCTAAATGAGTATAATGTTATTATTTTGTTTAATATATATTTATAACCGAACACCGAGAACTTTTAATACAAGAATGTAAAGGAGAATGTTCAAATCAATATTTAAATAAGCAATTAAATAAGTACCTCTTTAACCCCATTGAGATAATTCAAATTTCCGTTGGTATTTAATCCCAATACGGATATTTTCGCCAAATCTCCGAGGCAATTTCCACCCTCAGGGTTTTGCTTCAATTCCACATATGTTAGGAGTTTTTTGTAAGAGGAGCGGAATTGTAGAACTGTTGGGTTGGTATTACAACCCAATCTAGTCCTGATACATCCAAAAAATAGCTCAAGATGGTCTTGATTCAAAGCATACGTCTTGAGCTCTATGTCGTCTTCTGATGCTCTTATCTTAAGGTTTTTATAAATTTGCACCAAATTAGTCAGGCACGCTCGCATGCCAATAAAGCCTGTGCCGTTAGGAGAGCTCACGACAAGCTCCTTGGATTGTTGGGATTTGTTTCTCACAATTAAAAGCTGGTTAATATAATTAACCGTATGTTCACATAAAATGTCGATTTCATTGACGTTCTGTTCATTGATGGAACTTTTATAACTAGAAATATCATAAATAATTAAAAAAAACTTATTTAAAAAAAACTTAAATACGCCTTAATCCTTTAAGGACGAGAAGGTCAAAAATTGGGGGTCAGAAAAAATCACTTTATATGACTTCTTAGAGTAAAACACAACTGTAAAAGGCCGTAGGAAAAATTTTGTTTTTGAAACACCGGTGTCCCTATCGTCCTTAAAGGGTTAACTATAATTATTCTATTTTTGAAACATGGTGAGCCTAATGAATTTTAGATTATGTAATAACTTTTTGTATTCTTACTTCCACATAAATTGTATTTTTATAATTATTATTAATAACTTATATAATTAATGCTCACTCAATAAATGGACAGATATACGTATATAATAATACATCATTTCGTTTAATTCTTTGAATCATAAAAAAATAAAATTATGTTTTAATACTTGATTTCACTTAAATTATATGACACTTGATTTAAAATTATTATGGATTATATATTACCTATATTTCTGTTTGATTACTGTTATTACGGCTATCAGAATTATCTTACCCTGCATGGTTTGAGCTCCTACTGTTCAAGACGTCGAAGGCATTATTAAAAACGCGCAAAAAATTCGACGTCCCCTGACTATCTTTGAAGTCTGGAAGTTTAAGCTGCTCCCTGCATACGTCGATCGCGTTGGCAACAGAATTACTAAGAGTTTGTGCTGCTAACCTTACGTTCATAATCTTGTTTTTGAACTGGACATGTTCTGTTCGTAGGTGGTTATTGAGCTTCACCCCTTCAGATTCTTGGAGATCCACTAGTGATTTGATGAAGCGGAAGCTTATAATTCTGTCCTCGTTGTCGTACAAATCATATTCTGAAAAGGTGTTGCGCACCAATTTCAGCATATGTACCGGATCGGGATAGATAAAAATTTCTGATCCCAAGCCTTCGGTTACGGCATAATTATCGAGGCTTTTACTGAGGTCACAGCCCATTATTCTTATTGCCTTAAAATTGATCTTGGCGCCATCAAATGTAATGCCATTTATAATCACTCCAGTTTGTTGTACGCTGTGAATGACTTTTTCGATAATCCCGGCTTTCTGGGGAGCCTGCATCTTATAAAATGGAAAATATGCTACGGGCAATTTCCATTGTAAATCAACGGATACTAACATAAATGTTAATATCTGTGTGGCTTGTCCTTCTCCCAGTACAGAAACACCGTAGGACTTTTCACCAATGTTTTGAAGGTGTTTGAAAATGTACACTTCGTCAAATACAAGCTGGCAAATAACTGTTCTGTGTTGTTCTTTCTCCTTCGATGTATATGCTAGTAAAAGCTCAAGAGATTCTTTCGTGATTCCTGGATCACAATCAATATTTTGCAACCATTTTCCCATTGTTCTCGCATGAGGCAGATTGTCACCACTTTCGCTTCTCAAGAATCTGTAAAATATAACACTTTAGAGTTAATTTTATTGCTTGAATTTCATAAAAAGAAAGCAATATAATATCTCGCTTTTTTACACAATGTTTATGGAAAGTATAATAATATAATTTGAAAAATATCAGTTTGCAATTTTTTCCAATAATTCTATAAACCTTAGTTTCGTGATCGGAAAAAAATCAAAATACAATTTGACAGAACACACATCCTGTTCTATTATAATGACCTAAAATAACGTATAGTAATATCATACAATATTTACCTATATGCTTTTGGAGATAAAAAATCCATTTCAAGAGCAAAACGCTTCAGCTCTTCGGTGTATTTCTTTGTTGAGGAATTCTCACATTCCGTTTTGCTGATTATCCTATCGAAGAGAGCTTTCAAGCCTGGTGGAATCTTATCAAGGGATTTTTTTTTAATCGCGTTGGATAGCTCCTTATCTTTCGACTTCAAAAGATCCTGGAGTTCTCGAATCTTTTTGGTTTTTCTTCGAAGAATCTGCAACGCATTTTTGTGTTTTCTTTTCAAATTCTTCAAATTGGTGCACAGTAGGGCATTTTTCTTTCTGAGCTGCTCAACTTCACTGCATTCATCGTAATTCTTTTGACAAGAAGAAGAACTTTCAAGCAATGAATGTAGCATTCCTGCCTGACTCTCAGGCGCAAGACCTGGCGAGACAAGACACTCCATTTGACTGTCGTCCTGCATCTCCTGAACAGGATTTGAGTATTCAGGGTAACTTTCAGGTGATATTTCCTCAAAAACAGTTTCCATCTCTTCGCAGATATCTTCAAAGTTTTGCTAGAATTTTACGAAGAACATTAAATTTAAATTAAGGATAACACAAAATATACTATAAAAGACTTGTTTTAAATATGAAATCAGTACTAGGGGGAACTGGGGCAGTAGTAAACAGGGGTAGTTGTAAACACTATGATTTTTTTTATTAATTTTAAGACTCCGGAGAATAAAACCCATAAGCATTCATAGATACCATGGGGATGTATGTCCACAGATGAATTGGTCAATGAAATCCTAATACTTTAAAAATAAAAATCATTTTTTCTCGAAAATGTTGATATTTCGATTATTTTGGTCATTTGGATCTCCACCTGGAAATTAAAAACTGTGTAAAATAATCGAAATGTAGCAATACCAGTTCTTTCCTACATCTTTTAGGATTATATTAATGCATTTACTAGAGAAATTGAGATTCACATTATTTTAAAAGAATTAATAATTGGTCAGAAAACAGCATTTGGGGTAGATGTAAACAGGCAATTTGAATTTCACAAAATGAGTAGGTAAAAGAGCGGGAAATTGACCTTCATGCGAAATGTCTAATTTATTGACTACGAAAAATTTTGGTGGCGTTTTGTTCAATAAGAAGTCACATGATGTTTAAATATGAGGAAAATCCATTAAAAAATGTCTTTGATTTGCATTCTTTTAGTTTTTTGCTATTTTAATTATTCTTTGTAAGAAGTGTAGTGATTTTTTGAAAAATATACAGTCTTTATATATCTCTTAAGTAATTAAAATAATTGAAAGTGGTGCAAAGTTAATTTCAAGGGCGGAAAAAAGGGTATTTACATCCTCCCCAGAAAGTGTTTACTTCTACCCCAGGTATTTTGTGAAAACAGAAAAATGCACAGTGACACAAATTTTATTTTTATGGAAAACTCAAAAGTTTTCCAGCATCCGCATTACCCTCGATGTATTGCCTATACCCAAGGGTAAAACATGAGCTAAGAAAGATTTTCCAAAAACTCACTGTGTGCTTGGAAAATCACCTCAAATTCGGATCTATCGAAAATGGTTACATGTGCCCCAGTCTCCCCTATATCAATATTTGAACACATTGGTGATCTTTTCATGCACGTTTTCAATAATATCAGCCCTATCAGCCCAATAATTTTCCGAACAACCGTCTTATTTCACCAAGAACAACACTATAGCCTCAGACTCACTTTATTTCTTCTTATTATCACTTGAATTGTAAGGGAAACTCTTGAATTGTAAAGGATTGCACTTGAATTCAAAATATAAATTATATGGCGCAATTTTAACAAAATGTACCTAGGAGGAATTGAGTAAAATAAAAAAGGGGTGGCAAAGCATTCCAGGCTTTGCGAAATGCTCGACCTTGTGACTTAGACGACTCAATAGTACTTTCGCGTCATTTACTGTTTACTGTTTCTCAACCGATTTGTACTGATTCATGAATCACTCAAAGCATCCCCCAAAATAGTTTTTTAAAGTAATAGAATTGATGTTCAGATAAAAATTAGTTATCGGATATGAACCGGTTCATTAACGATTCTGAATCGATTGGAACCGGTTCAGTTTTATAGGAAATTTCAAGACCTTTTTAACGAGACTAAACATGACCCTATTTGCTTCATAAATACGCTCTCTACAGCCTTTTAACCTTTGACCTTGACAAACTGTTATTAGGAATGATTCAATGGATTCAACGGTATTTTTGTATAAGGACGAAGTTCGCTTGGATAATCTCTAAAACATCCAAAAATGAAAAAAATCGAACTACGCGTTTTTGAGCAATCCCAAAAAACATGGTTTTGGACGGGAAGGGGGTGTTGGGGGAAAATGAGGGGCATGTTAACGATCATTGGGTCGGCTTATGAGGGGTACCCCAAAGGTTCCATGTCGCTATCTCTAATCGTTGGCCTCTAGAGCTGGCGACAGCCGGATGGACAAAGGGAGAAACAGCGTGACGACGTTTCTCAGAAATTGTCTGAAACGCGAAGATTTGTTGAGAAAATTGGTCTCCGGGGCCGGAGGGTGGAAGATGGAAATTTTGGGGGATGAAAAATCGAGATATTATATATACTACACTCTCCATGGACTTCAAGTAGTAAAATAAATTTAAAAAAAAACTATAATACTAAATCTTTTTACCATTGGAATTGCTGAAGGTTTGAGGAATGTCCTCCATTTGGATTTGTATCTCTTCCTTTCTAAATCTTCTGGTTTGAAGTGCAGGCCGCAGACGAAGATATTTGCTCTGATATCAGTAGTTTTTATATTTAACCGCTGGATCCATATTCTCCGCAATTCTTCATTCGCAGGCAAACTTAAAAAATATTATTTCGTCAGATTTCTAAAAACAACAAACTAATTCCCAATAAATTTTAAATTATAAATATAAACAGAAACATAAATTAAAAATTATATGAATTTTATTTTATTTATTGTATGTATATTCTTAGATAATAAAATACTATTGTTTTACAAAAGGTTCTAAATTATAAATGGTTATAAAAATTATTATTTAAAAAAACTCGTAGAGGTTTTATTTGAACATGTAAATTTTGGTCTTAAAATAAAAAAAATTCATAAAATATACGTAGGGGGAGGCTTTGATCGTTCGCACATACGCTACCTTCAGACACTTCATATTTCTCCCATATTCCTTTATGAATCTCACATATGGCTATATATTGTAATAGCTAACCTTAAATCCCATCTTTCCTGAAAAAATTGAGAGTCTAATCCTTTTTTCCTAGTTTCAGGAAACAAAAAATAAAAACAGGTCCAAAACTGTAATTTTGCTGTGCAATATTTCATACGATTGTGCAGAATTAATATCACTTTTCTGAAAAACTACTATCACAAAGGGTAGAAGGGTTATTAGGAATCAGATTTATGTAAAAATCTTTTAGGCTGAACAGGCACTTTTTGTGGGTGGAACAAAATTCACAAACTTGACTCAGATTCATCGATCGCATATAGAAGACTGCTTCTTTCAGATATTTTCCAGGAAACTTCATTTTAGATACGATCCCTCATATTCACATCTATTGTAATCTACCGATTTGATCCACCACTAAAAAGGAAAACTTAAAAATCGTAAAGTTGATAAACAAGAAGTAATTTGACTCAAATAGGCTGCAGTTGAGTAATTATTAAGCAATTTTGCATTTCTTTGATATAAAAATATTTTTCAAGCTTGCACAAACTGAATGTGCAATGAAAGAATCACATCTGCAATAAGCTCATACAGTTTACAACTGGTTTTTTCACAATCTTTGACATAACCTCACTATTGTGTTGTTTTGCATGACAAAGAAAAGAAATTGTCCGTGAGAAGCTGTTTTGTGAAAATTTTAGCTTGTTCACCTGCTGAAGCTCAATATCTGAGCTAAATCCCGATTCCTGCAGCTGCAGGAACAGAGAAATCTTCAATGATGCGCATTCAAACGTTTTTGTGCATATCCGGCTCCGTGGAGGAATCGTGGAATCTTGTGTGGTCTTCTCGCTTGCAGAGTTTTAGTCAATTTTTAGCTTTAAAAACTTATTGATTCGTGTAAATTTGGTGATATTTGGACTTTTTAAGAAAGTATTCATCAGATTTAACCGTTTCCGGAGTGAAATTCTCGTAGAACCAATCAAAAAAATGGTTTTTAATGTCAATAAAACATCTCTCAGAAAAGTTTCAAAAAAGTGATATTAAAATGTTTTATTCTATATAAAAATGGTTTAATCAAGTAGATTAGAGTTCCCTTTAAACAATGATGTGCAACTTTTAGTGTCCGGTGCAAAATTTACGGTGAAAATGGGGTGTTCAATGATGGCGTGAATCGTGTGCGATAATAGAAACTTGATTCATCTATCGGATAAATCGCCATTAAATTTTCATTTTCCTCTGGAGGAAAATCTAAGGATTTCCTGGAATTTTGTTTGGTGGGATTATAAACCTTATAAGTAAGACATTTTTTTGGCATAGTTGGAGAATCCATACAGTTTGCATGGTAGTCAGAAAAAATCACTGAACTTGAACATCATTTTTGTATGCGAAAGTTCAAAGCCTCCCCCTACTAGGTAAATATTTTGCAAAAATTAAAATCCTTTGTCGCTCTTTTTCTTGTAAAATATAAATATTTGAAATTTTCAATTTTCCATATTTGCCCCATATTCCTCTATATTATGGATAAAATTATATACTATTCTTACGTTTTCTTTAAATTATCATTAATCTTATATATACACAAAAATAATACGGAAAAATATGCAAAAATTTCACTGTAAAATTGTCCTAAGACATTTCCACGGACAATTCTGACAACAAAGATATCAATTTTCATGGGCAATTTTCCCATATTTTGCCTTCTTGAAATTTGCATTTTCACACATTTCCTCCAGCTTTACACAGCCGCACTTAGAAACTAACACATACCCTGTTACAATCTACCTCATGTTATAGTTTCCTTTAGTCTCTATATCGAAAATTCTACCAAAAACGCATTGATAAGAAAAACGTTTACTCACATGTGAAACGAGACTTTTCCAGGGTTATCCTTATCAGAGGACCCACAATTCGTCACTATGCACTTCATATCTCTTGATGGAGGGCAGGGAAGACCCAGTAATGCACAAATTTTCCAAAATTCTTTTTGTCTACTTATTTTTTTGATGCACTTGACACACTTGACACGCTTTGACACTCTGTCATTCCTGTCATTGATCAAAACTTTCAGTTTTTGCCGCGATCAGCGCGCTTTCCGAAATTTCGAAATGGCTTCAAACGACTCCATAGAAAAAAAATAACTTGCCATAGCCCTGTGTAGAAGCATTTGAGAACAGTAAAGTGCTAAAAACAAACGTGTTAATTTTACATTGAAATAACACCAGTCAAGTCAATAGACTCCCTTGTCTAAAGGTCCCCCGGGACTTCGTAAGCAGTTTAAAAATAAACTAAGTGCAGGAATGAACAATAACTACATTATAAACCTTGAAAACACTGCTAAGTTAAAAAATTTTGTTAACGATAAAAGCTATGAATTATAATTATAACAAAAATAAGTATTTGAGCCTTGGCTTTAACTATTTAAATGAGACTAAGGAAATTTAGAGAGTTAGCCACTGTAAAAATGTTTTTTTTCTGCTTTTTAATTAAACTAGTTCGCGTATAATACACGTTTCAGACCTAATCATACTATTCCAATGAAAAGTGTACATATTTTTCTTAGCCCTTCACTGTTCTCAAATGTTACTGCATTATCGACTTTTCTTGATACTGGTTCTTGTATTTACTGTTTTCCACAGTCCTCCCTCGCCGTGTTCTAAACTAGTCGTGACAGAAACCAATACAAGGAAATGTCGATTATACAGAAGCATTCTTGAGAACAGTAAAGACCGTTGTGCATATCGCTCCTTGGAAATTACAAGGGGTCAACTCACTTTTTTGCGATTTTGAGATTCTAATGCACTTAGAAAGACAATTTAATAAATTTTCAGATGATATAATAAGTCATTAAATTTCGTTATTGGAAAAGTTTTTCAAAATTTTAATCTTTTTGATTTTGCATAATTTTGTTTGAAGTCAAGGAGCACAAAATAAATTTATCGTTCAAATTTTTGTGAAACAAGGGACTAACTCAAGCAAGTTGATCCCTTGTCATTCTAATTTCAGCAAAATTTGCACATCATTTAGAACGACAAGGAGCTAACTCATTAAAAAACATATTTTGAAAGGTAAAAATATAAAAGTTTCGATGTTTATATTAATGCTCATACAAATAGAAAAGAAATAAATTGTTTTTATTCAGTCATTAAATTGAGAAACTTATTTACACAAAGTTGAATCTTTCATGCTGTCTCCTGAAAAATGGCCGAAAATTAGTTGACCCCTTGTAATTTCCAAGGAGCGATATGTAGGTCGAGGAGCCCCATTCTTCATAACTCTCTTTGTGAAGGAAGTTACTGTCTTGAATGAACTTCCCAGAGAGCAGAAACGGCGGCTTATCCAAACCAGGTGGATAACATTAGCTCTGAAAAGTGCGACCAGTTTTAGTGTACATTTTTTCCTGTTTTCGTACACATTTCACGAGATATCTCCAAAACTACGTAGGTCGCCAATTTGGGGTTTTTGGTTGCCTATTCTATATTAAATTGGCTTTTATTTTGTATTTGTATTATTTCCTAATTCATTCTACAATAACAGAAAATAGCTAATAAACTCAAAAGTTTTTTCGGCATGATAGAAACATATGGGAAGCATAGGAAACGTCATGCCCCTGATCCAAACCTTTTAGACGTTTTAGTTTGCTTCTATTCTCTTTTTAATTTGCCTCAGTTAAAAAGCTTTTTTACAAATGATTCAGATGCATATACAACCTGTGAAGGAGTTTTCGACCGTTTTCACTCTGGAGGTTGGTCACCTACGCTAAGACGCCGGTGGGCTTAAGTTAACGCCTTCTGACTTTATGATTGTACAGTATATGTGCGTATGTAAAGTCTGCTTCAAGAGCTTATGTTCAAAAGCAGTTGATTTTAATAAATTGAAAAAATAAAATAAAGTTCTAAAAAAAACATGTTCATTTTTCATCGGAATGGTACCATAACGCTCAAACATATGGCTTAACTTCTCTAATTCTTTATTAGTCCAGATTTTTTGGAAAATTTTCATTTTAGAATAGATTATTAGAGGCAAACAATTTAATTGATTCATTTACTCATTAATTTTGAACTTTTGAACTGCTTGCTCCGTGGTTGCGGGATTAGGACATCCAGGTTCTGAAGAAACTTCTGTTTCTGAGATCTGACAGAAATTTTGTGCTCCCTCAACTGTTCGTGTTCATCAAAAAATATTATTTTTCTTTCAAAATAAAAAATTCAAAATTTTCTCCAAAGCTTTCGACCTGTTGTGGTGTTAGACGTTAGATGTTTTTCAAATAATTAAAAGTCCCTAAATTGACCTGCTAAAGAAGACCTACAACAAGGGTCCAAAGGTTTGGACTAAAACTTTAATCTTTTATTTCGAAAGAAAACTTAATATTTTTAATCGCATCGAGACACTTCATTTGTATTACTGTCTACGCAGCAAATCTTGGTTTTCAAGAAATACGCCTTTCAAGAATAATTTCGCGGTTTTCAAGAATAAGTAGCCAAGTTACACATTTAACATTAATATTTAATTCAAAAAAATCTCAATAAATATTTGAAACTAATGTCTCTTCTTTCAAACAAATCATATCGCTATGGCATCATATCGACTTATCAGAATATAAATCGAATAACTTGATTTTTGCAAAATTCGTTTTTTCGCTTTTAGGGTACTCCTTGACACCCTCTATCCCCTCTATGGACTTTTGAATTAATTGAAAATCTTAGTGAGATTGAAAGTATTCTAATTGAGAGACTCAAGAAGTAAATTGAAATTCTAATTTGGAATGGGTTTAAAAATAGGTTCTTAAAGACGCCTGACAAAAAAAAGATCCCAGGAGCAAACGGTTTAAAAATATCAACATAGAGTCTTCTGTGTTCCTGATGCTTTAATAAAGATATTTCGAATATAAGTAAAATTTTAATTTTAGATAGAATTTGAATAAAGAAGTTAATTTCTCCTGGTGAGTAAAAAAAATCATGTTAGAAGTCCTCTTAATAAAATAATACTCTTTCCACTACTTTTGCAATTTGCGTTCCAGTCAGTTAATTTATTAATTCCAGGAAGTTACATTTGCGAGGATCGTGATGAATTTTCAATAGATTTATCCATGGCTGTCGCAATAACAATAAAAACCCTTACAATGTATTTTCTATCATGAAAATTATCGGCCATTAAATCTAATTTGGTGCTTTGTTCTCAGAATGAATTAAAAATGCTTTTGCGTTCCTTAATCCCCCTAACTTTAGCTTAGAAAATCAATATACACCAGATGTCTTTTGACCTTCAGAACTCCATCAGCCGCAATTAAGTATTCCCATGTGACAAAGGATGCTGTATACCATGCGAATATCCGGCCAAAACTTGAGCGACATTGAACAAGATACAAGAGTGGAGAATTTGCAATTTTAGTTTCACATCCCGGGCGCACGCTTTTCCCAACATCATCGCTGAGATTCAGTGTATGGCGTCATGGTTTGAAATTAAAACATTAATATACCCAACGTCGAATAATTTGGCATCAAGTACGATGCTCTTGCGCCACTCACCGGACCGTACTTCCGATTAAAGGGTAGATGGGTTCAAATTCAAATGGATCAAATTAGCTATAGATAGCTAGACACAGCGCGTCGCATGTTAGGTTTATGGCACATACCTCTACAACATTCTCCTCTTATTGTTTCTTTTTTAACAACTTTTTGCACATAGAAAAGTTTTATCTAGGGGTAGAGCATTGAAAAATTTTGGGAAATTCACTTAGAAATTTGTTAAATAATTATATTTTTTAAATTCAAGATAATGATTAGAATGACTTGACTTACATATCTTGTTTTATGCTCAACAGCATTTACGGATTGCAATTAAAGACTTTATAAAACGAGAATAATAGAAGCGCAAAATTTACCATTCCTCAAAGAAGCTTCTACTAATCGACTATGATCTTAATGAGACTTTACAAACTTTACTATTTTACACCTTATAAAGTCAAAAATTTTGTTTTAAAATTAACAATCCGCTAGATTTATATAGAATATAACTACTTAGATTAGTAAAATTATCGATGATAATAAAACACGGGTTTAGACCTGGTTAGTATTTATTTCTTTTTACTCTTTACGACGTTTCGGGAATTTTTTGTTCTCTTCCTCAGGTCTATATATCGTAATAAACGATGGAGGAAACGTCGTAAAAAGTAACAAGGAATAAATCCAAAACAGGTAGGGTAAGTGTTCTGGCCAGTTTTCAATTCCGGCCACATTTTTTGTTCCTCGAATTTCTATAAATTTTTAGTTTTTACATACTCTAGAGATTATACAATGCAAAAGAATAACAATAAATGTGGCTTCGACAAACGAGATGACGTGAAAATGATATTGGAAGAATTCCCGAAGGGCAAAATACTATGAGAATGAAGGTGACCGGAATAAGGCACCAAAGCTATGTCTACATTTTTATTCATTTTAAAATGTATTAAGAATAATTGTAAAGTAAATAAAGACAATAACTTTCTATAAGGTTTTAAGCAACTCTTCGAAAGTAGAAGGAATGAAAAAACTCAATTTCTTTTAAAGATATTACATTTCAAACTTGAGACTTTGGCGCTTGGATGCAACTATGCCAAAATTTGGCACACTTACCCTATAAACCCGTGTTTTATTCTCATCAACCAAAAGTAACCGAACCACATTCAGTAAAATTATCTAACCGGTTTTAGAATAAGGAATCTAAAGTTTACTATACTGGAAAAAATTACTTTTTTGAACCTTTTTGATTTCACGATAATTTTTTTTTTATTATGTTTCTTCAGATATGCGAGAATAATATCCTAATTGCAAGTCTGTCTTACAATCCGACTTGACAAACTAATATCCAGTTTCAAAATTGTAATTCTTTCAATCTAAAAAGCTCTAAATACCGAAGTAAAAAAAATGTTGCACCTTTTAGTAAATACTATTAAATTTTTTCTTGGTAGGGTAGGCAGTAATCTGTTTGTAAACATGTTTTTGAAACTGGACGTATAAACAAGACAACTTGAGTAAGGTCATGAACGCACTAATGTCATCCACACAATTAATTTTGCTTTGTAAGCATGTTTACGAAACTGCGTATGTTGGTCAGCGATATGACTAGAATTAGATCTCACTTACATTCGCCAAAATGCCAAAAACATTTTTGCACTACAAGAGCTGTGCATTGCTCCAAGTACAAAAACTTATTTTTACAAAAATAAACATATATTTTAAACATTTAACATTTTAACATTTAACATTTTAACATTTAATATTTTAAAATTTAAAAACAATTTTTTAGACTAATAAAACTTATTTTGTCCTTTAAATAGTCAGAAAAAAATTATTTTTGGGACACTGACTGCACTGGAGCCCCACTTGTCTTTAGATTTAGAGGATAAAAAGTCCATTCTGAATATTTTCCACTGAAGGTGGGTAATGACAATTGCAATACAGCCAGAGAATTTAAAAGAAAATATTTTACTAAAAACCATAAATAGTAACAAAACAGAGATGGCAAAGCGTCCCATGCTTTGCAAAATGCTCGAACTCGTGATTTTCAATTACCGATTCACAATTCACTCAAAAGAGCGCCCAAAATAGTTTTAGGAGTAATAAAGTTGACTTTCGGACAAAAATTGCTTATCGGTAAGTAACCGGTCCATAACCGATTGCAACCGGTTCAGACGTCTCAGAAATTCCAAGACCTTTCTAATGATCTCAAACGTGACACTGTGTGGTTGAGAAATACAGGTGGCAGTCAAAATTCCGAAAGCCAAAATCCCGAGAGCCAAAATCCCGAACGCCATAATCACGAAAGCCAAAATCCCGAATTCTTACGATTGCACCCGCATTAGCTGGAGGCAAAGGAAAATTTCTCTGTCTTGGGAAATTATTCTACACATTATCCTCCATATAATTTCATTCCTTTCAGGATTTTAAACATTCGGGATTTTGGCTTTCGGGATTTAGGCCCTTTCGGGATTTTGGCGTTCGGGATTTTAGCTGCCTCTGGAGAAATACACCCTTCACAGCCTTTCAAACTTAAACCTTTAACTTTGAAAAATAGTTATTAGGAATGATTCAATGATATTTTCGCTATTTTCGTACAAGGACGAAATATCCGCCTGGATAATAAAACATATCCAAAAATGAAAACAAAAAAAATAGCACAATGCGTTTTCGAGCAATCCCAAAAAATATGGTTTTAGTAGAGTAGGGGACCGATGGGGAGAGAATGATGGGCATGGTAATGGTCCCAGGGTCGACTCTAATGATCCCAAGTCGGTATCACTAACCTTACTAACCATTCGGCCTCTAAGCGTGGTAACGGCGGGATGGACGGACAAACAGCGTAACGTCAAAGATCTTGAAACTTAAGATTTCCAAAATCCTACCAAAATATGACCCCTTACACAGTTAAAATTTTTCGACACTAACCAAAATATTGGAACAAATTTACTTTGGATCAATTTTTTTTAAAAACAAGTATGTATCTGGAGAAGATATTTCTTTGTACCAATATTTTTTCTTTACGGTTTTGTTGCGAAATATAGTGACAATTGTGTTGAAGTTATCTTAAATAATAAATAAATAAAGTTATCTTAAATAAAATAAATTTGTTAATAAAAGTTGGAACCGAATATAAACATTTTATTCCCATTGTCGGGAACAAATTTATGTAATTTAAAAGATTTTGTTCGTTTCGTCTAACAATTAAGGACAATACTTCACTCGAGATGGCTTTCGATGGCGAAAGTTCTTAAGAAACATCAAATAAAAGTCAACTTAACCCATTCAATATACTAGAAATACTTGGGATAGAATGTTCATATTTTGGAATTAGTTTTTAACAGATTAATACATGATTTTCTTGAAAAGAAAGAATTTTTATCTATTATAGGGGCGCGGGGAGCCGCTGTCAAATACACGTCTTAACGATCACTGAATTTAAATTCCGTACATTAATTCATTACAAACTCTATTGATTTAGATAGAGTAACTATCCAAGAAAAGAAAAGGGCCAATTTTACCAAATTCGACGGGATGCCGTATTTTCCGTATTTAAAAGAACAACAAAATGTATTTCCATCTCTGTCAGGCTATTTTTTCAAGTACTTGAAGAACTAAAGTTACTAAAAATTCTTTCCAGACAGCATTTGAGTATTAGTTGTTCAGGAACAAATCATCTAAAATCAGTCAATTTGCGTATGATGTATAATACTATGGTAAGGAATGGGTTTTATACTGACGCGTGCATTACAAAACCATATGCTGCTGGCAGCAGGAGGGGAAGGAGGGATTTTTGGGAATCTTGAATTAAAAACACAAAGTGAAATCATAAATATTGTAGCTCGAAAAACGCCACAAATTTGGCGGCCTCCTCGCTTCGATGGTGGCTTTCAGAACAAATTCGTTACAAATATCTCTATATTTGTAACGAATTTGTTCCGAGCGGTCTTTGTTTCTTCTAAGAGGTACAACCAAAGGAGAATGGTCAAATCCGGTCCCGGAATCGCCACGAACGGGACCTATGTCAATGGATAGACATTAGTATAGGTAACAACTTTTGTTCTGGGACCAATGTTCTAAACCATGAAGGAAAAGTTCTAGAGCATAAAAACAATTCCTTATAAGGCAGAATGGTCAAAATTATATATCAGTTGGTTGAACTTTATCCAGGAATGAGAGCAGACGCATTTTGTAGGTACAGATACAAGATTAAAAAATTGCCGGAACCCAGAGCGATAAACGCTGGGAGTCCTTGTAAAAAGGCCTCTATCCTTCCGATAAATCACTATTTTGACAACGGATTACGCAATAACGGCTAAAGCAATCTTGACGAAATTCGGTAAAGGGTCAGTGTATTACTTAAACTTTTTATTCATGCATACCACCCCCTCCCCCCACCCTCCATTCTGATAGCCCCCATACAAAATGAGAGCATTTTACTTTATAACTCCTTTCTGAGAAGAGGTATTTTCAACAATCCTCACAAAGAATTTTTTTATCGAGTTTAACTGAATGAAAAAATTGAATAACTTGAATAAAAAAAATGAATTTTATAGAATTTTAGATGCATTTATAGACAGCTTTTTTGTATTTAATTTTTGCCTCATTAAGATCTGTTGGTACGTGAAAGATAGAAACATATCCTCATATAATCTAATTGGCATTAGTGGTGATTTTTTGATATTTTAATCAAGGTTTTGGAGTTGCTTCTCGATTTATTGTCTGCAGAAGATGTACTAATATGCAATTCAGGCTTGCGACCACAATAGGAATAGGATATTTCTAATATTTAATCATTTCAAATGTTAAGGAAATGCTAGTAATAAAGAATACAAGAATCTTTTTCATACAAAACAGAGTTTGAGTCTTTGTTGTTTTCTATGAGCTAAATTTAGAAGTCCATGTAGCAGCTTATGAGATTAATGATCAGCCCCTAGAATTTTATGCTTTTCCACCTTTGTTAGATATGTGTAATAATATTATTTCCCTTTTCGTACACAAATGATAATACTCCAGTGGGTTGTACTTAGAGAACTTTTTGTCCAGCGAAAGTTATTTTCCATTCGATGACCATCACTAGGAGTTTTTTTTTTGTAGGAAAAACAAGCAGTAAAACCTCGCAGAGTGATTCACAAATAGTGAGAGCATAATTGTAACTACAAGTATGATAGAGTCACACATAATTGCATTTTAGTCGCATCGTCTATATGCAAATTGAGCAATGAAAAGTAAAAACTCTCATCAGCGTAAAATAATGCGTGAAAAATTGGGTTTTTAGTCAAATAATAGACTTGGGGGAGAAAATAGGATGTATTGATATTTGTCATGTGTGATGACCTAAAAAAAAATCAGAGATTAGTCAATGCTAAAAGTTAGTTTCACCACCAATAATTTCCTGTTCACCACACAAATCTATTCAATATTGTAATTGGAAATTGAACGAATTTTCTGACAAAAAAAAGCTGAGCAAAACCACAGAATTTTCTCCCACAACCGTGTGAGATTCCTATTTGAAAATATTTCACACAGAATTTCCATATAAAAATCATCGACCCATGATTATTTGAACACGTTTTTTTTTGCTATCCAGCAGCATTCTCTCAATACAGCTTATTTAAATTTCCGGACATTGCGTACAAAAGAGTTTCCGTTTTTAACAAAATCCACAGCAAAATGCCATCGACGATGGACGCTAAATCCCCCTCATCCACCTGGTAATTCTGGAGTGAAAGAGAGTGTGATGGTCAACTCAACAGCATATTCTATGGATCTTACACGCAATGGTCCTGGATTTTATTGTAATACTCTTGCAGACTTATTGCATAGATACTGTAAATGATGATGTTGGTGATTGTTAATTATTTTAAGCGCACTTGGAGGGAACATTACCATTTCAAATGATGACAATTTCGAAAATCAGTGTTTCATGAATTTTCACCGCGATCGGTCGCAATTTTTAAACACGCAGTGATCTCATCTCTCAAACTTAATAAAAATTTAGAAAGTGTTCTGTAGAGTTTCATCAGTGAAGTGATCTCTTGCAAAGTTACTTGCAATAAGAACTATTAGCACCTGAAGTTATTGGATTATATTCTCAAAAGGTGATTTTTTCAAGATCCATCATCTTGGAGCTATAAAATCATTTGCAAGGATTTAAAGGATATTTCTACTAAATGTTACATTTAAATACAATAAAATCGGGAATTGGAGAAAGTGACATTAAGAATTTACCCTTAATCATACAGTCAGTCAATTACATGCGTATTCGATGGAAAAAATTAAGTTCTCCAATTTGTAAAAACGAGAAATTATTTATTATTATTTCTTTAAAAAATTATTCAAGATGATAAAATCTCTCAATAACTGCAAGATACTTTAAAAGTCATTTAATTTTGTGTAAGATGTTAACATCATTCAAATACGTTCCACTGGAATAAAACAAAGATTTTAGAAAAAATAGAAAATGTTTAATAAATTATTCGACATAAAAAAAGTTAAGGAAAAGTTCATGGATATACAAGGAAATACATTTAAATATAATTTAATAAAATATATAGAATAAAATAAAAAATATAAATAAAATAAATAAATAAAAATAAAATAGAAATAGGGGAAAGCGTGCTACCTTCGGACGACTCAAGCTTTGGACAATTCAATTGTTTTCTCTATGTTCCTTATGGATTTCATCCATAAATCTTTTCTGAAAAATCGAGGCACTGGACTATCTATTAAAATATTAAATTCTTATGGGCCAAATCGATTTAGAACACATTGAAAAAAGTGATTTGTGCGAAGCATAAATCGTTCGAAGGTAACGCGCTTTCCCCTAAAATATGAATTTTAATAAGACATAAAATTGAAACTTCGGAATTCATTCTTAAAATTTTATTATTATGCACTGTTCTATAAAACTCATTTTGAGTGATATGCTAATAAATTCTCTCGTGCATCTCATAATAAATAAATTACAAATAATAATAAATAAAAAAAATTATAATATGCTTAGTTTCTTCTCCGTTGGAAACAATATAATTTTAAATATTGAATGGATTATCTCTATAATAGGGATATCAGAATGGGGGTTTAATCCAATTCCAGAACGCGACAAATTTCGGGAAGATAACCAATTGCAATGATTTTTCACATATTTTAAGTAAATTAGCAATTAAAATAAAATCCTAATTCGGACTTCAGAACTAAGCTTTAGCCTAATGAATATGGATTAAATACTTTAATTTATTACGAATCAATTGGATTGGATTCTTAAGAGCAAATAACCTATTAGATTTTGAAAAACCAATAAAATTATTACTATTTAGGATTTTGAGGCTTTCGGGAATTGGGCTGAACGTCTAGTCTAAACACTGTATAAGTAAAGATTAATTTTCCAAAAAAAAAACCTATGTGTTAAGACATTTGAGAACTTAAGCCATATAGCTAAACTTATGTATTTGACAGACGTACGACTTAAGCTGAGAGAGGACCTAATAGAAAATTATGGAAATGTAATTTGACCATTATTTCAAATACAATTACACTAAACCGTCTCTCGGCTAATCCTCAGGTCTGTCAAAGCCATAAGGCTTAAATAGACAATTCGAGACATTCAAAATACTTCAAAATAATTCTAAAATTTAATCTTCGGAAAACAGAAAAAAGACTCTTCAGTTAACAGTTCTAGATTTTGAGAAAAAAGACATATCTTTTGATTAATCTTAATGTTTTTTGAAATTTTTTTAAGACATAGAACAAAAATGAAATTGTAAAGCCATATTTTTCATAATCTTGTTTAACAATTTCGTTATCTCATTTAGAAAGGTTTTAAATAATTTTAGATTATATAATCAATCCATCTTGGGCACTTTATAATAATGTTGCAATTTCATGATAAAATTGTACCAAATGCTTTAAAATGCATTCTTTTTCTGTAAAAGTGTTGATAAATTATGAGAATTATAAAATTTTTAAGTTTTGAAATTGACGGAAAAACTAAATTATTAATTTCTCAAAATTCTCAAAATAATTTTAATAAAATCGGGATGCATTTAACCAAATAAAATTTCGAATTATATGAGATATTAAGATAAACACATTTTACAATTATTTTACTGAAATAAAATTAAATAGTGACAAATCAGCTTGAAAAAAATGAAAAATAAAATGAAAAAAAAATTATGAATTATTTTTCTGGGTTTAAAATCAATCTAGAAGAAAAACACTTCTCATCCTTTATCAATAATCATTGACCGAAAATTACCTAATCAACCTAGAAGGATTTATTTTTACCTTTAAAAAAATTTTTAACTTTTCAAAAAATACCAAGAATTATGGAAAATATTTTATTTTTCCAGTGTAGAAAATATAGCACGAGTACCACGATTAAGGGAAAGTGCGCTACCTTCGTACGACTCAAGCTTCGGATAACTCAAGTTTTTCCTATGTTCTTAGTGGATTTCCCTTCAGCTTCTTTTCTGGAAATTTGAGGCATTAGACTCGCTATTAAAATATATTATACCGAGACAAATTCATTTGTAAAATGTTAAAGAAAATGAATTATTCGAGGCTTGAATCGTCCGAAGACAGCGCGCTTTTCTTTACCAAAGTATTAAAACTTCGTTCATCTTCTCTGAAAATAAAGTTTTGTCAAAATAACAAGAAAAGTTTGTCAAAAGGATGTTCTTCCATCCAGAATATAGAAAAGTTTTGTCAAATCGGTGGGTCAACTGGATTTTGTTAAAAGTTTGTCAAAAGGAGGGGTTTCTATAAAAAAAAATTAAGAAAAAGTTTTGTCAAATTGGTAAACAACGTCCTTTTGGCAAGATCTATTTTTCCGCTCTACAAAACTTCTTTGTTCAGAATTTGAATATAATTTAACACCGCTAAGATGTATTTTAAATTTTACATCAATCATTTTCTTCTCTGAAATATAATTATCCACATAATAATTGATTGATTAATCCCAAAAAAATCAAAGACTTATCTTATTCTCTATTTAACTCAAAACAACTCTATCATGAAACGCAGTGAAACCGAAACAATAAATAACAAATACTTAAAGTGATTGAGTAAATGAAATTAATTTTTCTTAGTTTAAAAAAATGGAAATTAAAATTTAAAGCAGAAGCCCTAAAGAGAACAATAAAAGTTAAATCAATTTTCTTTAGAAAATGTTGTTCAATAGTTTTTACCGTTTTGATCTTTTCGATTAATGCTAGGTTAAATCTTCTGGATAAAGTATTATTTTCTCTTCATATTATTAAAATATTTAGTTTCTTGTAATATTTTGTTTAGAACTTTAAAATCATTCAAATTTGGAAATATGAAGCCCATTAGAGAACGTAAAGGCTGAAGATTTTATCAAAAACAATAATCGCGAGATTAAAAACAATAAGAAAATCATAGTAAAAAGAATTTTAATTAATTGTCTTTTAACTTGTTTATAGTAAACTAATTGGAAAGAGTAGAATATCGCTGTAATATTATTCGTGAAGTGTGTAATTCGGAATTCATATGCCTAATGAAGACATCCATTTGGCCCCTAAGAAAGAAAAAGCACAAAAATCTGTCATATTCGACCACCGAAGAAGGTGCGTGGGGCACCAAAAGCTCTGGCTACAAAAGCTTTTTATTTTGGCCTGAACTTTGCCATCAGACTATCACCGGATTATTGTTTTTGGTAATTTTTTACGTCGGTGCCTTACCCTAAAATATTTCATGTCATTACATACTATCAATATACAATTTAGAAGATAAAATTATTAAGAATCTCATCTGATATGTAACGCCAAGTGTAACCCCGTAGTGCGCGTAATGTTCCCTAAAGCGGACTTCAGACTGGAGGCTTAGTCCAGTTCCTGAAGATCTCAAAATCCTAAATAGCACCCAATTTTATTGCTTTTTCAGAATCTAATAGGTCATATGTTCTTAAAAAACCAATCGTAAGTTAAGTTTATTCTTAAAAATATTGATTGATAGGGAACTAGAGCAGTTAAGCCATATGGCTGAGCCTTAAGCCTGAAGGCCGTATAATTCGCTACGGCTTTAAGGCTTTTGAATTTTACCAAAACTATATCCAATAAAAGAACACAAAGGAGCTCAATTGGTTATGAATATTAAAATTATTTTTTTTTCTCATCTTAATATACTTAAATTTATCTTAGAACTTGGAGTGGTTCTAAAGATATTCAAAGAAGGTTTTATATCTTTTCCAGAGCGATATTAGAATGATTAGAATATGAGAAACCCTAATAAGCTAAAAATATATATTTTCCCTGAAGAATTTTTCAAAGTTCATATTTAAAAAAAGACTGATATTTTTTCCGAAATGAAAGCTTCAATTGTTTAATTTTAATACATTCTAAACAAAAGTAGAAAAAAATCTAGACATAAAATACTTGCATAACTGATCGTAAAATTACCAAATTCAAAAATTAACATTCTAAGAGTACAATTGTCAAAAGAATACCCTAAATTATTGGCCACAATTATAATGTAAAAGCTATTATTTCATGCAGTAAAAAGTACCTTTTATTATAAGCGTGACAAAATTGCAGAACGCTAGAATTAAAGGTGGTTGTTTGAAAACGAAATTGAGTCCACAAAAGGTCATTTTCAAATTTCACAATTATTTTGCGCACATAATTTCTGAAATATTTTAATTCAGACTCCCCACAACAAAAGACCGGAACATGTTTCCGTTTAATGAATCACTCTATGAAAGTTTTGATGAAATTGGACAAAAATACGTTTCATCAATTTCTGTAATACCGCAAATTCATGTTTTTTTTTTAATCCAACAATTCATGATTGTTTCCATCAATTTGAAATTGCTATATATGATAACATTTTTAGAATCATCACACAATTCAGGTCAAATACATTTTGCTAACTACAGTTTGTAATTTTATCGTAATGTGCATGTAATTATCTGACAAATGATTTAACAGTGATTTTGCACATTAAAGGATGATGACACTGTGTTTTCACAAAAGCTATCTAGTTCATGCAAAGTGACCAATGACATTAAAGTGAAAAAGTGTGGACAGCTGTAACGAATAGAGAATTAATTGTGCATCATGCGAAAACGACAGAGATTCTGGTTTACCGTCTTGGAATTAATTTTAACGATTTTTGTGTCAAAAATCACAACAACATTCGGTAAGTTCGAATGATCACTAAAATCGGACTATAATGCTAATTTGGATCCTTGCTTGGGAATTAAGGTCAAACAACGTGTAACAATGGCTTAGGAAGAGTCTTGTATGAGCGCCTCCCTAATCAACAACTTCAGGGATTCGACGATGATGTAGTCAGAGATACCGCACCTCCTTTTCGAGTTCTCGAAAAGTGTCAGGATCTCTGTCTCAGGGATAGAACAGCTGCCAATAATCTTGTTAGGGCTTGTACAAGCTTTGACTTCCAACCTGGCAGTCGAATAGCTTCGTTTGGTGGAAATCCTGAATACGAAGAATCGACATGCTATCTCACGCGTGAACAGGCTGCTCCTGAAGGAATTGGGAACCTAATGCTAGTCCCTAATAGTGTTCACTTTACCGAAGTTTGCCTCACTTGTAAGTTTCAGAAACGCTTCCTCCAACAACCTTTAATAACCCCTACCGTGTTAACCCATAGCCAGTCGTCCTGAGCGTGAATGTCCCAGTCGACGATATGTCTTCGAACGACATCCCAGGAAAAAGCTCAAACTGCCAGTTTCGGATATTAAAGAGATGACCGCAGCCAATAGATCTGATTGTGAAGACAAGTGCCTCAATGAATTCTCTTTTGTCTGTCGATCTGCTAATTTCGATTCGGCCATGAGAAGTTGTTCCCTAAGTCGCTTTACAAGACGAACCCACCCTGAACTAATGGAAGACGATCCTAATTCCGATTACCTAGAAAACACTTGCTTGAATGCCGAAAGGCGTTGCGATGGTCTTGCCATTTTCGTCAAGGAAGAAAATAAGAAATTAGGCGGACCATTCGAAGTGGATATATACAACAACATGACCTTAGAAGAATGCCAGATGATGTGCCTTAGAGCAGAAAAGTACTTCTGCAGATCAGTTGAATTTGACGATCAAACCAAGCAATGCATTTTATCAGAAGAAGACTCTGTATCCCAAAAAGATGACATTAGTATAAGTTCAAGCCCTACCCATCATTTCTACGATTTGGTCTGCCTGGATAACCGTAAGTTTGACTTATTATTTGGAAATTCTCACAACACTTATCCCTGCTTATCCCAACAGAAAGAGGATCAGAATATCCAGATAACTCCGTAACATCCCATTTGTTTTCTGGCGGAAGACGACCAGATACAGCTTTTCAAAGATACCGCAATTCAAGGCTAGGTGGTGAATTCCACTCTGAGATAACTGGAAGGTCGTTAAGTGAATGCCTAGATGAATGCTTACGTCAGACCAGTTTCCAGTGTCGATCAGCGGTATACAGCGATCGCTTTAGAACTTGCCGTCTGAGTCGCTACAACCAGAAAGATGGTATGCGTATTATCTACGATGCCGATTACGACTACTATGAAAATTTAATGCGTAAGTAGACATTAGTAATAATCATTTCACTGAAATCTTCAAATATTCTTAACTGAACTTTCACACCCATTAATCAGTCGGTGGGGATGGTATGGATGATCGCGATCGTCCTGCTATGAGACCAGATATGGGCAATGATTGGCGAAATCCATATCCAGGTAGTTTTGCAATAATTCTCAACATATTATTCGTCATAACACCCTTCCACTAAACTTTTCAGATAAAGATCGATATCCAGATGACAGATATCCGAATAAACCTTACGATCGTTACCCACAATGGAGACCAGAAATGGGTATAACATTCTATTCACGATTTTTTTAATTGAGTTTATCCACCATTTCTAATACCAATCAGCACAATGAATCAGTGCTGATAATGTTTTGTAACTAATGCATGATTAATTTTTCGTAGGAGATCGCTATCCACCAGATCGATATCCTCCGAGTGGATACCCCGATGATGGACGGTATCCACAGGGAGATGATCGATATCGTCCTGGTATGGGCGACAGGTACTATCCTCCACCTGGAATGGGTGATCGTTATCCACCATCGAATATGGGTGATCGATATCCACCATCAAATATGGGTGATCGTTATCCACCATCAAATATGGGTGATCGATATCCACCAGGCATGGGAGATAGGTACCCTCCGTCAAGCATGGGTGACCGATATCCTCCATCGGGAATGAGTGATCGTTATCCACCTGTAATGGATCGATATCCTCCAGTCTACGATAATAGACTACCTGGAGATATGTATCCCAATGATGGAAGGTATCCTATGGATAATCGGTATCCTACACGCTATCCACCAGTAGATAATCGCTACCCCATGATGGACAGTAGATATCCACCCATGAAGGGTAGATACCCAGATGTACCCGAATACTGGCCACCACCCAGAGGTCGTCCCGGAATGCCAAGTGGTTATCCCGGTCCGACTGGACCAAACATGTCGCAATATCCTGATAAAACAGTTCCACCTGCTGGCCGCTATCCAGAATCTGATATGAGATATCCTGGACAATACCCAAGCGGTCCTAGTGGGTTTTCCGACACACGTTATCCCGCTCCCGGAAACAGATACCCTCCCGTCTCTGACAATCGCTTCCCAGTAGGTAATGACCGATACCCCATTTACATATACAAATACGGCAACCGTGAAAAATTTCCAAGTGGCACAGGTATTACTAGATCGCACCACAATGTTGATTTATGTGAATCCTCACTACCTCTATCATTAACTTTTTGTATTCTGACCTTGTTTTTTTTTTAATTGCACAATGAGTTATTGAGGATTTACAAATTAAGTGCCGGATTTATAAAATCGAATTTATCATATTTTTGATGGCCTTTTAGGATATGATAGGTTTCCAGGCTATCCTGAACACGATCAGAGCTATGATCGAGGTTATCCAAGTGGAGGAGGATACTATTACGGCTACAGGGATACTGTAAGATTATTTTTAAGCCTATTGAAGTAGAAGTTCTACAATAATCGTTTTTCAGGGATATGGGGGATATGATAGGGATCGCGGATACAACCGTCCTATTCCTCTTAGTCCTGGTTACCCACCATACGAAGCACCACTGCCAGTTAGACCATTAGGTGGTTCTGGTTACGATAACAACATAAACTCTCTGACGGGTGACGGCTTTGGTGGTTACGGACCGGTTAGACCATTTGGATCTCGATGCGATGAGGATAACTTCAAGCAAGTCGCATCTAGGCACCGCATGCGTCGTCCGTACATTCGACGAGCAATGACGGTTCCTACACTCTCTCACTGCCAACGAGAATGCGTTGATTCTCGTGACTTTGCCTGCCGTAGCTTCAACTACCGCGAAGGTGCCTACTCAGTCGATAGAGATCAGGAAGCATCGAACTGTGAGCTTAGTGATCGGGATACTAGAGACATGGATCTGCAAGATCCTATGATGTTCGACATTGGTGCTTATGATTACTACGAAAGGAGTTCAGCACGTAATGGTCTAGATGGGGACTGCTTAGACGGTAAGTAATTGCTTCAAACGCTCTAATTATTTTATCAAAGATAAATCTACAAACTATTTTGGCTGTAGTATCACAAACTTGTAACGAGGATGGAATGGAGTTCACTCTAAGGACACCTGAAGGATTTATTGGAAGGATCTATACTTATGGATTCTATGATCGCTGTTTCTTCCGCGGAAATGGTGGGACTGTAAACGTTTTGAGGATCAGTGGTCCACAAGGATATCCAGAATGTGGATCTCAGAGAGTAGGTTCGATTACGATATTTAAAGGAAATTGGTATTAAGCTTAATTTTTTCTTTTAATGCAGTATGGTGATACGATGACCAATATTGTAGTGGTCCAGTTTTCGGACAATGTGCAAACCGGTCGAGATAAGAGGTTCAATCTGACCTGTCTATTTCGAGGCCCAGGTGAAGCTGTCGTTACATCCGGATACATTGGAGCAGGGTATAATACTGTTCTTTTACATTATTCGTTTTTCCAAATTCAATAGACCGTAGATATGACGTAAAATTTGATAAGAGGGGTTGTATACTAGATGGTAGGACTTTAGGTATCTCTTGATATTAGCAGCAGAGTACGCATATTGCGTAACACACTAATGACGTTGAACACTAATGCAGTAGCTACTAACATTAACAACCTTCCCAATGGGACTATACTTACTTGTGTTAAGTAGTTTTAATGATATCGACAGGTCCGGTAGTCCCATCCCAATTGAATACCTCCCAGCTGAGAATACCATGAACAACAAGGTTCGACTCTTGATCTTGTATCAGGGACGACCTACAACAACCATTGCTGTTGGTGATCCCCTAACATTCCGCTTGGAATCCCAGGATGGATACAAGCAAGCAGGGGATATTTTTGCCACTAACGTCATTGCCAGGGATCCTTACTCGGGTAGAAGTGTGCAACTGATCGATAGACATGGATGCCCGGTCAACCCATACGTCTTCCCAGAACTAGACAAACTTCGCGATGGTGATACTTTGGAGGCAAGATTCAATGCATTTAAAATTCCAGAATCCAACTTCTTAGTGTTCGAAGCTACAGTTAGATCTTGTCGCGATGGATGCCAACCGGCTTACTGTCCTGGGCCATCGGGAAGATCTGAGCCTTCATTTGGAAGGAAAAAGAGGGAAATCAATGGAACTCTGATTGCCCAAGCCACTATTCAATTGAACGAAACTGAACTGAATGAAACTCAGGGAGATACCGTAGAAGTCTCTTCAACTGATGACACCACGATTTACAATACAGAAGATGAGGATATTGCCAGTGATTTTCCAGAACAGGTCAGAGAAATGATCGAGGTGTTCGAGTCTAGAGAAGAAATGGAACAAGATTCATATGCAAGGAAAATTGTGGCACCTCAGGAAACAATTTGCATAACACCTTCGGAATATCATGGATTGATTAGTGCTGTTATTCTTCTCATGATCCTACTTTTGAGTATTTCACTGATCGCCGGACTGGCATACAGGTGATTTTTTCGGAAGGTTTTGTAGTAAAAAGCGGTCTATAGGGAGGACTTTCTTTTGTAGGAGATATTGGCACGTTGTTACCAAGAATCGACTGGCTGATAGACACTCCCCGGTTACATCTTTTAGTCCGTCAGCAATTCATCAGAATCTCAATATATCCAATGTGAATAGTCAATTTGATGCATCAGGACGCAACAACTCAAATCGATCGGGAAGCACAGGACGACCAGGACTATCTCTATTCAGTGGAAACCTACAAAAGACCTTTGCTACCGGGTAGGAAAATCCTGATTACCAAAAAGGTTTTCATCTTGTAATGATGTATCATTTTCAGAAATTTATCGCGTATGTGTCAGATTCCCGTTATGAATCCAATACGGAATAATGGAGGAAATCCTTTAGAGTTTGAAGATCCCAGTGAACCAATTTACACTGATCCATCGCTCTTTGAACGGTCAAGGTATAACAAATTGACTATCATCAATTCATACGGAAAAATTACAAAATGACAAAAAATCATTTTCAAAATCATTATTCTTAGAATCACTATTTTAGCAATAAAATAAATAATTTAGAAATATATATCTCTTACAGAATTGATTGATTTTCAGATCACTACGAAGTATTGCTGTGCGTCAGAGTAATGAAACATGAAACTTTTCTACTTTTAATAATAAAATGCAAACGTCTTCAATTTCAATTCTTTAATTTTACCGCAATTTAAATAGACTAATGATAATTTACAATAAAAAATTGCACATTCAAATAAAAAATTTTTATTTCAAAACACCTCTAAGCTCGAAGCTAATTTCTCTGTGATTTTTTTTTGAGAATTCGATAATTTAAAAGAAAAATAATATTATTGGTGTGTTTTAAATCAAGCATTTCATAATTTTCTGCCCAATAAATTTTATCATCAATATTAAATAATTTATTTGAATTTGCATTACTCTCCTATGATAATTTGTATGTTTAATTATGTATTTTCTAAACAAAATAAATTGTAGCTCTAACAATAGATTAACAATAAAAATATTTGCAAGTCTATCTCGCTCTTTTTGTGTGTTTACATATTTAAAATTCCCCAGAAATAGATTACCTTCAGGTGAGTAACAAAACCTCCAGTTACTTTTTCTTCAGTTAATTTTAAAATATAATATCATAATACGCACAAAAAATCATGCTAAAAGCACTTAAAGTCGTACACTTTTCACTTCAAAGTGCACACAATTTCGCATGATACTATTGAGAATTTTAAAACATTTATATTTTAACAACATGAACTTGAAAATGTTACACTTTATTTACCAAATGTATGAAAAATAATGTATGTTGTTTTTTCATTCTTTATGAAAGACAATGTCTTGGAAATGACAACAATAACAAGCTAATTTGCCTTATAAAGGTGCTCGCAAGTAAAAATCACTTCAGAGGTATTTGTCCAGTTCTTCTTGATCCTATTAAAGTTAAGTTTATTCTTGTAGTGGAATAGTAAAGTGATAAAGAGATCTTTAAAATGAGATTTACTCTTTTAGTGTTCACTTTTATAAGTGGAACACTTTTCGTTGATTTAGTTCGTGCAAAATATTTAAATAATCAGGTGATTATTTGTTTGTCAGTGATTATTTATTAATCAGTGATTTTGTGTTATATGTAATAGATTCACAATAACCGTTAAATCCTTACGGTTAACACTAAAACTTCAATTTCTTGTCAAATTTGTGTCAAAATGGATATATCGCATACATTATAAATTATGAAGCTTGCCTATCACACTATGGACGAATATTATGTAGGGGGAGATGGGGCTACTTTGAGCAATGGGGCTAAATTGATATACGATTTTTTCGCATATTTCTGAAGAAATCTGAACCTTCTCATAATTTAATTTAGAACCACAATTATTTTCGCTATCTCAATTTATATTCCGTTAAAGCAAAGTCCATTTGTTTTAATAATATGCGGATGAATCATATATCAATACAGCCCTACATCTCAAAATAGCCTCACCTCTTCCTACTTGTAGAAAAATGTTACAAGAATAAGAGAGTGAAATAAAAAAGGGATGGCAAAGTTTGCCATAGTTTGCGAAATGCTTGAACTCGTGATTTCTACATCTCAAAGCACTTTACATTATTTGAAATTTATCGGTTCACAACCGATTTCAACCGATTCATAAATCACTCAAAAGAACACCTAAAATCACTCGTGATAAATACAATGGTTTTTCAGATATTAAATAGTTATCGATTCATAACCGGTTCATTACAAGTTCAAAACCAATTGGAACCGGTTCAGACTCATCAGAAACTTCAAGACCTTTTCAACGATCCCAAACACAAACTCCTTGGGTTGAGAAATACGCTCTCTAGAGCTATTTGGACCTTTGACATTGAAAACCATTAATAGGAATGATTCAATGGCATTTTCGGATATGGATTAAGTACCTGCCTAGGTAACATCTAAGACATATCCAAAAAGGAGAGAAATCGTACGATGCATTTTCGAGCAATTCAAAAAAACATGGTTTAGGTTAGGAAGGAAAGAGGTGGAGAGAATGATGGACATATTAACAATTTTGGGTCGAATTATGAGAGGTCCCACGAATGTTTCAAGTCACTATCTCTAACCGTTTGGCCTCTAGAGCTGACGACGGCCAGATGGAAAAACTGCGTCTGATCATTCTCTGAAATCTTCTGAAAAGCGAAGATTATGTTTAAAAAAAAAAGTAATCCCCAGAGAGACTCAGGCGGCTGCAACGCGCTAACCTCCTCCAGTCCTGGCGACTTTCCGTCAGCTCGCTCCAGAAACGTTGCATATGTCGTTGTCGAAAAGTCCGCCCTATCGGAGTCTCCTTACAAGTTTTCATAACAATCTTGGTTTCACGGGGAGAAGTTGTTAGCCCCTCACCCAACCCTCTCTAGAAGGACCAGATTCCTTGATCGCCTTAGGTTCGTGACTTCATGCTGAGGTTGGTTACCCAATCTTCTATTACTCACCTGAGTGTACCGGGGCCTACCAGGCATTAGCCCCAGTGGCCTCTCGACACTTCATTTTTCCATACGTTTTTGAATAGAGGCACTGAAGACTATTAACAAGTTTTTTCCTCAAGAGAATTGACTTATCAATCTGATATATTTCGAAATTGTGCATTAAAAGCTATCTAAAAATACATATTTCATAATGCTCGCCGAAATAATACAAGAAGTACGAGCAAATTTGCTTAAGTCGCAGTGCAATAACTGCAAAAATTTTACAAGGAAAAGTAAAAAATAGCTTCACTTTTTATTAGACTTGATTGGCCCCTGATTAGCCCACTTAGAGGTAAACATAGAAATTGAGAGGAAAAGGCTATGTGTCGCATTACCCCCGCCCCCCTGTTCAAAATCCTCCCATGTGGAATTCGAACAATAAAACAAACATATTTAAGCAGATATTCCTTGTAAAGATTGAATGTTTACATATGCATAAAATTTTATATTAACTTCACTTTGTAATTATTAACTATTCTTTTTCGATCTAGAATGACCATTGTCCTAAAGGAACGTTCTATGATCCGGTATTAAAAAAATGCAGAGATTTTCCAGGAGGTGGAGAAC
Source organism: Phlebotomus papatasi (assembly GCF_024763615.1). NCBI lineage: Eukaryota > Metazoa > Arthropoda > Insecta > Diptera > Psychodidae > Phlebotomus > Phlebotomus papatasi. The sequence goes on along the minus strand of NC_077222.1, from coordinate 100,279,351 downwards.
CTATTTACGTAGATCATGTAAGTAGAAGCTTCACTAGCTCAACAATCTCTATTTTCTCCAATAACAATTAATCCACTTGTTGCAGTCAACAAGATGTTCTGACAATTTTATTGGAATTAAAATACACCCAACGAAGAGCAATTACTACTACCTCTGCGAAGAGGATTGTGTAGTTATTGGCAGATGTACTAGCCTAAGTCTTTTCAACGATTTAAAAAAGACATGCGAAAAAATCCTAGAACCATTTATGCCTTCTCTAAAAATTTACGACGAATCCGACGGTACTGTTGAAGTTCCTGAATGCACACATGTTGGAAAATTTCCTGCTCTTTCCAATTGTTCCTACTTCTACACTTGTGACTATAATTCAGGATATTATGTTCAAAAAGTGTTTAAATGTCCCGGAGGTTCAGAATATAATAGAAACTTAAACAGATGCACATACTATGGAAAGTGCAATCCGACTGAACTTTTACCAACAGAAGAGGACAGTGTATGTCCTCCATGTAAATATCCTGGACGATTTAGATGTCCAACAGACTGCTCCACATACTGCTCATGCAGTCCAAAAACCAATGGAAAATTTTACTTGACACAGTATTCATGCCCACCATCAATGTTCTATGATGTTGAAAAAGATGGATGCCTACCATCCAGTCAAGTGAAGTGCGAATATCTCACATCAGACGAACTAATAGACATGTACATAGCGAAGAAAAAAAGTAGAAGTTTATCAGATGCACATACTCTCGATGATGACCAAACAAAAACTACAGACAGAGTGAAAGGACAGTATGACATGTACGATGATCCAATAGGTGAAATTCCCATTGAAGCTCAACTCAAACATGATTACAATAAAGCATTTTCATATGAATCTGCAGAGGAAGGGGAAGATGATCAGTACAATTACGGATATGATGATTCCAATCTTGAACCACATGAAGACCATCATAACTGCGGTAGTCAGGAAATTAGTGAGGATTGCGGAGAATCTACTTACGGTAAAATGTTGTTCTATTTAATTGAGCATTGAACTTACGAATTTGATGCTTTACCTTACAAAGTAAAGCAACAAATTCAATTATTCTAGTATAATACGAAGTCAATAACATAATGAAACCTTTCATTTAGCCATTAATTACAACATAAACATTTAATACCAAACTTTCAGATACGCAAAATGACAAAGATCAACAAAGAGCACATGCTCAGTACTTACTAAATCTCCCAGAAGAGGTTGATCCATCCCATGACTCAGCAATTCCGGTTGAACACTACAGTACTCACAGTGAACAACAAATTCCTACAACTAAGAGACACACCGATTACCCACCAACTCCGATGCCTCCAAATGACGATCCATACATGACTGATGCACATGACAGACATCCAATACATCTCTTAGTTGATCCCTCAAATGACCCATCATCACAAGAAAGCGAATACGAACCTGAATCATCGTCATATGAACCTCCACAAGAGGAAGATGAACCTGAAACATCATCTTACGAACCACCACAAGAAGAAGATGAGCCTGAAACATCATCATATGAACCACCACTAGAGGTAGATGAACCTGAAACGTCATCTTACGAACCCCCACAGGAAGGCGAAGATGAACCTGAATCGTCATCATATGAACCTCCACAAGAAGAAGACAAACCTGAAACGTCATCTTATGAACCTCCACAAGAGGAAGATGAACCTGAAACCTCATCATACGAACCTCCACAAGAAGAAGATGAACCTGAAACCTCATCATACGAGCCTCCACAAGAAGAAGACGAACCTGAATCATCATCATATGAACCTCCACAAGAGGAAGATGAACCTGAATCGTCATCATATGAACCTCCAGTAGAGGAAGACGAACCTGAATCATCAACATATGAACCTCCACAAGAAGAAGACGAACCTGAAACCTCATCATACGAACCTCCACAAGAAGAAGACGAACCTGAAACGTCATCATATGAACCTCCTCAAGAGGAGGAAGACGAGAGAGAACCCATACATCTCCTTGTTGATCCCTCAAGTGATCCATCACCACAGGAAAGTGAATACGAACCTGAATCGTCCTCATACGAACCACCACATGAAGAAGATGAACCTGAATCATCATCATATGAACCTCCACAAGAAGAAGACGAACCTGAATCATCATCATATGAACCTCCACAAGACGAAGATGAACCTGAAACGTCATCATATGAACCTCCACAAGAAGAAGACGAACCTGAATCATCATCATATGAACCTCCACAAGAGGAAGATGAACCTGAAACGTCATCATACGAACCTCCACAAGAAGAAGACGAACCTGAATCATCATCATATGAACCTCCACAAGAAGAAGATGAACCTGAAACGTCATCATATGAACCTCCACAAGAAGAAGATGAACCTGAATCATCATCATATGAACCTCCACAAGAGGAAGATGATCCTGAAACATCATCTTATGAACCTCCACAAGAAGAAGACGAACCTGAAACATCATCATATGAACCTCCACAAGAGGAAGATGAACCTGAATCATCATCATATGAACCTCCAGAAGAGGAAGATGCTCCTGAAACATCATCTTATGAACCTCCACAAGAAGAAGACGAACCTGAAACGTCATCATATGAACCTCCACAAGAGGAAGATGAACCTGAATCATCATCACATGAACCTCCACAAGAGGAAGATGAACCTGAAACATCATCATATGAACCTCCTCAAGAGGAGGAAGACGAGAGAGAACCCATACATCTCCTTGTTGATCCCTCAAGTGATCCATCAGCACAGGAAAGTGAATACGAACCTGAATCGTCATCATATGAACCTCCACAAGAAGAAGACGAACCTGAAACGTCATCATATGAACCTCCACAAGAAGAAGACGAATCTGAAACATCATCATATGAACCTCCACAAGAGGAAGATGAACCTGAAACATCATCTTACGAACCTCCACAAGAAGAAGACGAACCTGAAACGTCATCATATGAACCTCCACAAGAAGAAGACGAACCTGAAACCTCATCATACGAACCTCCACAAGAGGAGGAAGACGAACCTGAGACATCATCATATGAACCTCCACAAGAAGAAGACGAACCTGAAACCTCATCATACGAACCTCCACAAGAAGAAGACGAACCTGAATCATCATCATATGAATCTCCACAAGAAGAAGATGAACCTGAAACCTCATCATACGAACCTCCACAAGAAGAAGACGAACCTGAAACGTCATCATATGAACCTCCACAAGAGGAAGATGAACCTGAATCATCATCATATGAACCTCCACAAGAAGAAGACGAACCTGAAACGTCATCATATGAACCTCCTCAAGAGGAAGATGAACCTGAATCATCATCACATGAACCTCCACAAGAGGAAGACGAACCTGAATCATCATCATATGAACCTCCACAAGAAGAAGACGAACCTGAAACGTCATCATATGAACCTCCTCAAGAGGAGGAAGACGAGAGAGAACCCATACATCTCCTCGTTGATCCTTCAAGTGATCCATCACAACATGAAAGTGAATACGAACCTGAATCGTCATCATATGAACCCCCACAAGAAGAAGACGAACCTGAATCATCATCATATGAACCTCCACAAAATGAAGACGAACCTGAAACGTCATCATATGAACCTCCACAAGAAGAAGACGAACCTGAAACGTCATCATATGAACCTCCACAAGAAGAAGACGAACCTGAAACGTCATCATATGAACCTCCACAAGAAGAAGACGAACCTGAAACGTCATCATATGAACCTCCACAAGAAGAAGACGAACCAGAATCGTCATCATATGAACCTCCACAAGAAGAAGACGAACCTGAAACCTCATCATATGAACCTCCACAAGAAGAAGACGAACCTGAAACGTCATCATATGAACCTCCACAAGAAGAAGACGAACCTGAAACGTCATCATATGAACCTCCACAAGAAGAAGACGAACCTGAAACGTCATCATATGAACCTCCACAAGAAGAAGACGAACCCGAAACGTCATCTTATGAACCTCCACAAGAAGAAGACGAACCTGAAACGTCATCATATGAACCTCCACAAGAAGAAGACGAACCTGAATCGTCATCATATGAACCTCCACAAGAAGAAGACGAACCAGAATCGTCATCATATGAACCTCCACAAGAAGAAGACGAACCTGAAACCTCATCATATGAACCTCCACAAGAGGAGGAAGACGAACCTGAGACATCATCATATGAACCTCCACAAGAAGAAGATGAACCTGAAACCTCATCATATGAACCTCCACAAGAGGAGGAAGACGAGAGAGAACCCATACATCTCCTTGTTGATCCCTCAAGTGATCCACCACCACATGAAAGTGAATACGAAACTGAAACGTCATCATACGAACCTCCACAGGAAGAAGACGAACCTGAGACGTCATCGTATGAACCTCCACAAGAAGAAGACGAACCTGAAACGTCATCATATGAACCTCCACAGGAAGAAGACGAACCTGAAACGTCATCGTATGAACCTCCACAAGAAGAAGATGAACCTGAATCGTCATCGTATGAACCTCCACAAGAAGAAGACGAACCTGAATCGTCATCATATGAACCTCCTCAAGAAGAAGATGAACCTGAAACCTCATCATATGAACCTCCACAAGAAGAAGACGAACCTGAAACATCATCATATGAGCCTCCACAAGAAGAAGATGAACCTGAAACGTCATCATATGAACCTCCACAAGAAGAAGACGAACCTGAATCATCATCATATGAACCTCCACAAGAAGAAGACGAACCAGAATCATCCTCATATGAACCACCACAAGAAGAAGACGAACCTGAATCATCATCATATGAACCTCCACAAGAAGAAGACGAACCTGAATCATCATCATATGAACCTCCTCAAGAGGAGGAAGATGAGAGAGAACCCATACATCTCCTTGTTGATCCCTCAAGTGATCCATCACCACATGAAAGTGAATACGAACCTGAATCGTCATCATATGAACCTCCACAAGAAGAAGACGAACCTGAAACGTCATCATATGAACCTCCACAAGAAGAAGACGAACCTGAAACGTCATCGTATGAACCTCCACAGGAAGAAGACGAACCTGAAACGTCATCGTATGAACCTCCACAAGAAGAAGACGAACATGAAACGTCATCATATGAACCTCCACAAGAAGAAGACGAACCTGAAACGTCATCATATGAACCTCCACAAGAAGAAGACGAACCTGAAACGTCATCATATGAACCTCCACAAGAAGAAGATGAACCTGAAACGTCATCATATGAACCTCCACAAGAAGAAGACGAACCTGAAACGTCATCGTATGAACCTCCACAGGAAGAAGACGAACCTGAAACGTCATCGTATGAACCTCCACAAGAAGAAGACGAACCAGAATCATCCTCATATGAACCACCACAAGAAGAAGACGAACCTGAATCATCATCATATGAACCTCCACAAGAAGAAGACGAACCTGAATCATCATCATATGAACCTCCACAAGAAGAAGACGAACCTGAATCATCATCATATGAACCTCCTCAAGAGGAGGAAGATGAGAGAGAACCCATACATCTCCTTGTTGATCCCTCAAGTGATCCATCACCACATGAAAGTGAATACGAACCTGAATCGTCATCATATGAACCTCCACAAGAAGAAGACGAACCTGAAACGTCATCATATGAACCTCCACAAGAAGAAGACGAACCTGAAACGTCATCGTATGAACCTCCACAGGAAGAAGACGAACCTGAAACGTCATCGTATGAACCTCCACAAGAAGAAGACGAACCAGAATCATCCTCATATGAACCACCACAAGAAGAAGACGAACCTGAATCATCATCATATGAACCTCCACAAGAAGAAGACGAACCTGAATCATCATCATATGAACCTCCTCAAGAGGAGGAAGATGAGAGAGAACCCATACATCTCCTTGTTGATCCCTCAAGTGATCCATCACCACATGAAAGTGAATACGAACCTGAATCGTCATCATATGAACCTCCACAAGAAGAAGACGAACCTGAAACGTCATCATATGAACCTCCACAAGAAGAAGACGAACCTGAAACGTCATCGTATGAACCTCCACAGGAAGAAGACGAACCTGAAACGTCATCGTATGAACCTCCACAAGAAGAAGACGAACATGAAACGTCATCATATGAACCTCCACAAGAAGAAGACGAACCTGAAACGTCATCATATGAACCTCCACAAGAAGAAGACGAACCTGAAACGTCATCATATGAACCTCCACAAGAAGACGAACCTGAAACGTCATCATATGAACCTCCACAAGAACCCGAATATGAACCTGAATCCCCTGATGAAACTCAACCTATACCTGATAATTTTCATCCAGTCCACTTACTGAACATACCACATGAAATGCATTACCCAGAACAAGCTACAGATACTGAAGTAGACATACCTAAACATTCTGATAGTGAGTACCACAACTTACACAAAGACAAATTTGATTCTGAAGACTTAGAAATTTACGAGGAGGGAGGTTGTGTTGAAACTGTAGATGATCGGCCATGCTGTGATTGCCAGAAGGAAAAAGTTATAGTTTTTGATCCAGAAAAAGACCAGTCAACGCTCATGTTTAAATTTAACAAAGCTTACCAAATTATCATAAATCTAAAGGAAAAATTTTGTGACTGCCCTTGTCATTCTGAGGAATCTAAGTAATGATTTCCTATAATATTTAAAATTATTTATAAAAAAAATATATGTAATTCATATAAACAATTAAGTTGCTTTACGAACAATTTCAGCTCTATGTAAATAAATGGATAAAAAAAATTACATGTTTTTTCTGCTCGAATTCTACAGAGAGACCGTATTATATACTTTTTTTGTCTCCTTGAATCAGAGGATTTCTGAAGAAAAGAAGTGTGCCACGTTGTTAACCAACTGTGTCCTTTTTTTGTTTAATCCGTATAATACATCTAATATCTAATCAGTCTCATCGTCTGTACCTGTACTTGTAGTATGTATAAAGGTCAAATGGTTAGAGATATGGAATTCAAGTCTACGGATGACCTCCATAAGTTAGCCTTATAAACATTAAAAATTGCTTTTATTTTACTCTAACAGCTACCCTTTTTATTTTAAGCCATTTTTTTTTTAACTTTTGGTAATGAGAAACGCAACTCGACGCCATTTTTAAAAAAATCTGAAGAAAAATTGTGGAATTGCAATTTTCTTAAAACCAAGGGGGAGATATTAGGGTCGGAAGTAGTGTACAGCTGAAAATGAAGTACTTGGAAGTCTTTGGAAGTGGGAGTACTCAAATATAAAGTCTTTTTCTGTCTAATACCGTATTCTTCAGGTTACGTTACTTTTTAATTTTTAATTCGAGCGGCAGTATAATTTGGGAAGGTTTGTTCAAATTTTCAAGTTCGATTATGACATTGAAATTTATTATACACAGTAAAAAATAATTACTACGATTATCGCGTGTAATGGGAGAGCATCGATAATTGTAGTAAATTTGCAACGATTATCGTAGTAAGCAAAGTTGAAAAGCAAACAAGTTGAATATTCGTAGTTGAAAAGCAAACTGAGTTGAATTTTTCTTCAACAATTGTACTGAAATTACATAAAATATAAAAAGAAGAAGAATGAGTTTATACGAAATTAGTTGAAAGTTGAACTTTTTGCTGCGATAATCGATTGAAAAATTACTACAATTATCGTTGCTCTCCCATTACACGCGATAATCGTAGCAATATTCAATCAGACGTTGAATGAAGTTTATGCCATTTTGTTGCATCAAATTATTACTATTATAGTAATTATTACTACTATTTATTGCATGTGGGCTATTACCGAAGGCTTAATTTTACTCGTTCTGCAATTTAATTGCTTCCCTTTCAATTGAAAGTTGATTTTTTCAGTGTTTGTTATTCGAAATTTCAACTAGTTCAATTCAACTAATAGAATTCAACTAGCCAATTTCATCTCTTTTTTACTGTGTAGCTTGATTTGTGTCGTAATTTTTCCGAGGAAATATTCAATTGAATAATGATTTTCCTGAATTTTTACAGGAATTTAAAATTCATGTAGTGGCTCAGCAATAATGACATAGCTATTGCATTTGACTGTGAATCAAATTGATATAATTTTTTTTTAATTTATCGTAAATATATATGTATTGGATGATTGTATAAATTCGTGGAACTTTTTCGCGAATATCGGTAAGGGGTGTCCTATAGGTTATCTCCACCAATTTTTGTTTACCTTTTCGCATATACTTGAAAGACTTCAATGTTTTAAATCTCTTCAATGCCAAAAGTATTCGTCAAAAAAGTCGATTTGTGGTTTTGAGGACTTTTATAAAATGAGGAACAAAAGGTGCATTTGTAATATTTAATTTTAGACTAATTTTGGAAAGGTCTAAAAAAATATTTTAGAGGTTTATTTAAATCGTGTCCTTGCTTTAAGATTTATCTCGATCTGTCCTTCGAAATATCAATTTCATTTTAAACAGTCTCTAATATTGATGGCAATATTGTGAGTATCGTAGTGAAAGAAAATTTGTGGATAACAATTAAAGAGATTGTTAAAATGTTCGAAAACAATTTAACAATTTAAACAGCTTTTAATGTTTAAAAGCTCGACATATGAGTGTCACATTCTTTCGCTGAAAAGGAATAAGGGGAGCTTAATAAAAAGTGAAGATACGTCTGAAGTGCTCAATTAGTTGTTGCACTCGTACTTTTGGATTTTTGTAGACATTCTAGCACAGTTTCAATAATTACAAATGACAATACATTTTTTTAGATACACTATTTTCCAAAAGTAGCTTCACTGGTATATCTTAGGAAAATTCAAAATATGTTGATACCCCTTCGTAAAACTCAGATAATATTAAAAAATGCAAGAATATCTGGCGCTAGAAATTCAAAATATAAGAAAAATGTTAAAAGTATCTGTAAAAATAAGTTTCGTTAATTTTTTTAAAAGTTTTACTAATTAGATTTTTCGTCATATTAAATAAATTATTGATTTCCAAGTATGAGAAATGCATGAAGTGCAGGAAGTGTTGGAAGTATTGCGGCGTTATCACACTTGAACATTAAAATTTTAATGTGATTCACATTAATTGTCGCTTGTGAGCGTCCAAATATGTTATTTGTGTTTTTGAGTCACATAATATTTAGGGTTTTTCTATTTATTGATAAAGAAGTGGATTTTGCCTGCAAAAATAAGTTTAAATTTACCTAAAGCATAAATATTTTTCACATTAAAAAATTAAAGAGAAAATCGCATTAATTTTTCGCATTAATGCTATAAATCAATTTATATCAAATTTTGCGGGCCAAGTCTACCTTTTTATCAACAAATAGATCAAAATTTGAATATAAAATGATTCAAACACACAAATTACACATTTGGACTCTCACCAGCGACAATTAATGTGAATCATATTAAAATTTTAATGTGCAAGTGTGATAACACAGTTGGTCTATACAAATTGTGGAAGTGCCTGTAAGTGGTGTACACATTTTCACCCAAATATCTCCCCCTTGCGTAAAATGAACTTCGGTTCCTAACAACTAAATTTACCTACTGTTTGCCTTGTCAAAACATTTTTTAATTTAAATCCATTTAAAAAACCATAAATTAGTGTGTATAAGTATTATTTATTCTTACTTTTATGGAGCTAAAATATCAAAAGAGAAGTAACCTGCAATTATTCGTTAATTTGAATGTATCTCCAACTTCACACTGTTATACAACTGTGACGTCACGAAAAAAGTATAAACAAACGAATGCCAGTGATTTCAGTGCAGTGCCCCTCCGTAAGCAATGGAAAACAAACAGAAGATGTGAGTAAACTATATTTTATTAATTTTTTGATACTTTTTTAAAATTTTATTTATTAGTTTGATTACCGGCGATGTTTGTGGTAGATTCAGCAAATTGTTTGATCGAGTTGCCACTATTTCAAAAAAGTCTGGCCAGTTTGACTTTTTATTTTGCGTTGGGGACTTTTTTGGAGACAATACTGAGGAGTTTGAGGACTTTAAGAATGGTACAAAAACAGGTAAATTAGGAAAATTACTAAATACTTTTAGGGTTCATGCGAAATTTTTATTATTGCCCTGCAGTTCCTTTGGCAACATATATTTTGGGCCCAACGCAGGAAAAGCATTTATCTCTATTTCAGGATGCTATAAATGGAGAAATTTGCCCAAATGTCACTTATTTGGGAAAATCTGGGATTTATGTGACATCCTCAGGGATGAAAGTAGCATATGTGAGTGGTAAGGAAGGCGAAAAGTCTTCTGATGTCACCTTCAGTGCAGAAGATACAAAATCCGTAAAGATGTCATGCCTGGCAACTAAGTCTTCCGGAGATTATAGAGGAATTGATATATTGCTCACATCTCAGTGGCCACATGGACAGAACAATTCGGAATCATCAAAGCTGCTATCTCTGCTGACAATGGACATCAGACCGCGATATCATTTCTGTGGACTGGAAGACATTCACTGCGAAAAACCTCCCTTCCGGAATCCTGCAGACACGAATTCCCAACTAGATCTAGCCACGAGATTCATTTCTCTAGCCTCTGTGGGCAATACTCAGAAACAGAAATATATCTATGCCCTCAGTATAACTCCAGTGGACAAGATGAGACTAACAGATCTGCTCCAGAGAACTGTGGAAGAAGTTGAATGTCCCTATTTGGGTATACCAGCACTTCTGGGAATGACAACCACTCAAAGTGATGAAAAAGCCGCACAATACTTCTTTGACATGAACACTGAAAGGCACCAGGGCAAAAGACACTCTCGTGATGGCTCTGGACAACATATGAAGAGACCTAGGAAGGAATTCAGCCTCGAAAAATGCTGGTTTTGTCTATCCTCAGCCAATGTCGAGAAGCACTTGATTATCTCCATAGGAGACTCCTTCTACGTGGCTCTAGCCAAAGGACCCCTAAACACTCAACATGTCCTCATAATTTCGATATCCCACGTTCAGAGTGTTTCCCTCCTTCCGGAAGACGATTTTGCCGAACTGCAACGCTTCAAATCCGCCTTAGTGGAATTCTTCAAGTCCCAAGATAAAGCTGTTTGCTTCTTTGAGAGGAATTACAAGAGTAGTCACTTGCAGGTCAATGCTGTGCCACTGGACACCTCAATTGCCTGGCAACTGAGCGAATGCTTTGAGAATACCGCAGAATTCTACAAATTGGACTTTGAGAAACTACCGAAGCTGGCTAGTGCCTCCGAACTCCCCTCAGGACCCTACTTTGCTGCAGAACTACCTGAAGAAATGACTCTCCTGACCCGACAAATGAAGAACTTTCCGCTTCATTTTGGACGGGAAGTTCTCTGTAGCGAAAATCTTCTCAATTGCGACGAAAAAATTGATTGGAAGGACTGTCAGCTAGATATTGAGCAAGAAAAGGAAATTGTGAAGCAATTCAAGGAGAACTTCAAAGCTTTCGACTTCACATCATAAACATCCTTTTGGTAGCGTGAGGTCCCAAGCAATATCCTGGGTGAAAGCAGGACTTTTTCCTTTCTCTATCGCTAGTGCCATTCGGCATGACTATCTTCTTTGTATATAAATAGAAATTGAATTGAATTGAGTTGAAAAAAAAAACGGAATTGTGAATAAAGGATATTTTCACAACATAAATGTGTATGAATCATGGTCTAGCTCTAGCTATTAACTCATTGAAACATCTAAGGAAATTTTTTGATTAGTATAAAATACTTCGGCTGAATTGTTTGCAACTCATTAGAGAAAATGAATAAGCTAACTGATATACTAGCTTCCATCAGGAAATCCACAAATCAGTAGCTCTTATCGCTCATTGAGTATTCAGAACTAATATCATTTATTTTGGTTAAATATATGAGAAAATTTAAAAATAAGATGAGAGTTTTGGTTTTTGAAATAAGAAGGTTTTTTGATTTTTGAAGGTTTTTTGATTTTTGTTTTTTTTTGGAAAACCACTCACCTTTTGTAGACAGACAATATGAAAAATTTTACCTAGGGTGTGATACATTCTAGCTCTGCCACAATTTATATAAAAAAAAAATCTTCAATATCTGTACACCACTTCCGACTAATTACCTCCCCCTTGGGAAATAAGTTAAAAATTTCGTTGGTTGGTTAGCCCCCTGGCAAGAAAAAGTGGAAAGGATACCAATGTATGATTAGATTACATTCATGCGTTCGATAGGACCAATTTTAGGACGTTCTATGTTCAAGAAATTGTTTAGCAGTATACTATATCCCCGTGGATTTTTCACTAGATATCACAAAACACTCGAAAACTTGCTTAAATAAACCTTAATTTTCCCTACGCTTACTGTGCGCTCACTTTACAAAAATGGCGACCTTTTGAAACTCGTCTATAGTTTTAACAAAACTTTTTTACAAAAACGAGTTGCTCAGTTTGCTTAATTTATATTTAAATTAACAGTTCAATAAATAATTCCGGAACTTTGTGGTAGCTTGCAAAATGAACTAAATTATAAAGAAATGCACGTAAATTAAGTATTAAGGGCAGAATCACATTGACAGTAAAATGCTCACCGTATTTTGTTGATTTACGCAACGGTGAACAAAAAAAACTAGGATTTTTTGCTGCAGTTTTCATACAGTTTTTTTGTTCAACGTTTATTGCATTTTCGTTTTATTTCTCCAGTTCTAAAGAATTGCTATGAAAATGCGTAAATCAACGAAATCGGTGAGCATTTTACTGTTAATGTGATTCTGCCCTAACTCAAGTAGTTCGAGTTTTCGTTTTCCAAGCAAATCTATGGATTCCTTCGGTCTTTTGTGTCCTGTGGATTCCTCGACTTATACGTGTGGCAGTAGGTTCATCTGGTTTTTCATGAGTTTTCCATAGAATTCAAGGGTATCAGAGCCATGCCAGATTCAAGTTCTCCACAAAAAGTTACTGTTTGTATGGCAATATATGTATATCTCTTTATGAATTTTCTAGCGAAATAATACCGCACATACCCCTAATCACAGGCAATTCTAATTTAAAAAAAAAAAAACACTTTAAAATTGAAAAAAATTATTATACAGTAATGGTCTTCACACACTAGAGCCACTAGAGAAATGTATGTCCATATTGAAGAGTTTTTCCCAGTTTTTCCTACACAAGCGTAGGGAATTTGCTTTAATATGGACATAAATTTTTCTAATGTGTAGAGGCCATAAATGTGCTTCTACACTAGCGCCATGATTTTTCAATTTATATATTCAAAATAATTGTTCATATCGTTCACATCAAATCAATTGAATTGGTAAATTTTCATGAATTTAGTAATAAAATAAAATAATACTTGGTCCACAAAAATACCTTTAAAAAAAATATTCAAAGCTAAAATAAGAATAAATGTGATTGCTCGCATTAATTTGTATTTACCGAATTATCATTTTAAAGTTGCTCATTAATTTTAATTTTATTGCAATCAGACAAGTAAGCTTTTGAATGAAATTGTTACCATTAAATTTATTAACTCGCAAATAATATTATTGTGGTCAAGAAATTGAATAAATACAGTTAATTCGACCACTCAGATTATTTGCTCGTTCTATTTGCTTTTTGGATACTTTTTTATACCTTCTAACTTACCTGTGAATATTATACTTGAAAGATAATTATTTTCAAAGTTATGGAGATTTTAAATCTCAAAAATCCTATACTCTGCATATAAAATCTTAGCTTGAAATCGTTGTAAAATTTGCCTACTGCGAGTTATTCGGTTCTTATTCTGAGTGGTCGAATTAGTCAAAAACTTATCGGAAGTGGGACCTTTACATCGAGAGTAATTCGCTAAGTTTGAAAATCGTGCGGAGAATGGGAATTACAAAATATTTTAAGAGCAAGGAGTTCTTTCGTATGATAAGATCGAATACTGTGTGGAGGGATAAAGATACTTTCGGTTTAAAAAACATTTCCTTCAGAGCCTTTTAAGCTGAGTCCGACATCAATTTATGTTTTAGCTTCCCAAAGATTTCAACAAGACCGTTAGCCTTTTCAGAAGCCATTTCCTTGCCTACAGCACTTTCTTCTGGCCCAGAGAGAGGATCACTGAGAAAAAAATGGGGGTGCGATTAGTTTTTTTCCTCATAACTTAAACACTTTTTAGGTGTAAAAATATATCAACATTTTTTAATGTTAATTTTACACCTTTTTAAGCGTAAAATTAACATGAAAAAGGGTAACTTTAACCCCTAATACACCTAAAAAGCATAATATTTACACCGATTTCGGATCAATACTGCAGGGTAAAATAAACTTTTCTAGAGTGTTATTTTAACTTTTTCGGATTTCTCTGTATAATTCTTCTTACATGTGAATGAGTATATGCTGATGACTTGGCTATTACATACTCTGGGCCCCATAATTCGCGTTTTCTAGCTTTTTAGACCAAAAAGTAGACTTGTCTAGATAAAATCTACATACTCTTAAAAGATTTGAAAAGCAAATTTCTAGGTAAGATAGAGGAAAGCGGTCCTCGACAAAATTCTAAAGAATTAAATGTCCTACAAAAATATGTCAATTGGATATTTTCTTCATTTTAGCGCTTAGATAGACCATTAGATCCCCTAAATTTTACATCATTTTTTTTTAGAAAAAAGTTTTTATCCGTAAAATACATGCAGGACTTTAAACGCGATTATCTCTTAAACTAGAAGGGATACTTACAGTATTTGATGATGATGATGATGATGATAATGATTCTCCAATTTTGTAAATATAACAAACTCCGAGACATCAAAGCATCATAGCGCAGAGAGGGCCTTTGAAGAAAATTCAGGTGCGACCGAAAGCTCTGGGCACGACAGAAAATATGTTTTTCTTCTTGAGGAGAAACAAAATTTCCACTGGCGATCACTGGAAATGTTTTTATAGAATATAATGAAAAAGGTCTTTCTTTTGTATGGGAGCTACTACAATGAATCGTGTGGGGAAACGAATGTATACAAAGTTAAAAAGTCTTTTATAAACCTTGATCCCATACCAAGTTTCTGCCTTCTACTTTTCTTTAGAAAAGAGTTAATATGGAAAAAGTTCTCATTTTTTATGGGGACTACTGGAAGGAGGGCTGGAAGAAGGGCGTAGTATGCATGGATTCAAAGCTTTAGCAGTACACTGACCCCATACCAAATTTCATGAACATTCCTTGAGCTAATTTTGAGTAATTCGACGTCAAAATTGTATTTTTTGGACTCGGCAGTCTCCGCAGTTTTCTATCCTGTACCATCATATATAAAATGTTGTCGGGCTTTTGCCCTGAAAGATTCCTCAGAGAGACCAAGGCTTATCGCGGCCAATTGCCCGGCAGCGACCCAGCTCTGTGCCCCCATCCGAACACTTCCAGGCCATGTTACCGACTGACTGACAGTGTCTCCTGTCAGCCAATTCCCCACACGGCGGGCAACAGAACTATATACCGCCAGTAAAAGGCCTTGCTTGGAGCGAGAGGCGGGAAATATAAATTTCCCGCAAACAGGGAATGGAATCCACCAGCCGGGCTCTATTTCGCTATCGGTGGAAAATATTGCCAACAAAAAGTATCCACTTTACCCCAGGTTCCTATCTGTAAATACTTACCAATTAAAATAGTTACCAAAATTCCCAACGTTCCTGACAATAATAACTTGATTACTCTGTTTCTGTGAAAAATTTTTCTTTCATTTTTTTATCAATACAATTTTTTTCAGTTGACAAATTATAAGGTAAAGGACCCTATGTCGACCACTTAAGGAGATCTTTTGTGAAAAACTTATGAAAAAACAGTTATAATTTGTCTTTTTTGATAGGGTTTTATCTAAAACTATAGAATAGATCCTTATCTATCTTATGGTGAACTTCATTTAGACATAATATAATTTTAAATTAGAAAAAAATTAAACTGTTTTAAAAATGCGATGTGTTCCTCTACTCGACCACTCTGATATCAGAGTGCCTTTACTCGACCACCTGGGGTTCCTCTACTCGACCACCCATTTTTTCTAAGAAATTAAATAAACCACAAAACTATAAAGTCATGCATTTAACTTTGGCTTTCTAACACTTCATGAATAACGCTTAAAATTAAGTCAATCATTAATATAAAATAGGAAAACTCAGTTTTATGAATTTATTCAAAAGTAGTAAAACATTTAACTGAAAAAGCTCCACTTCCTATGATTCGTCGACAGGTCGAATTGAGGAACATTATATTTGAAATGCACTTTGAATTTTAAGACTTTAAATTTAATGTTTAACTTAATCGTGGAACTAAAATTTTTGCACAGAATAAAGATAAAGTCCTCAACTTGCGATTAGACTCAAAATTTGAATTCTCAAGTAATCTGTAAGGATAATAATTGAAATAATTCCTTAAGAAAACAGTTAAGAATATCAATAAGAATGCCATGAATTGATGAAAAATTGCGAATTTTTATTTAAGAAAGACTTTTAACGCTTCGTTTAAGTGCTTTTTTAGTGTTCTAAGGTCAATTTCTATGATATTTTTACTGATTTGTATTAATTATGAAATAACTGACCCTATGATGTTAAACCATTCGCCAAATATTAGCCGTACTCACTATGGCGCTGTTATCTTGTAATATCGTTATCTCGTTATCTCGTTATGTTCTCGTAATGTATTTTATAAATGAAAAATTATAACAAGATAACAGATTACGGAGATTACGAGATAACAACGCCATAGTGAGTACGGCTATTATTGCAAATGTAAATAATTTGAAGAGATATTTCGCCTGGTCGACCTGAGGAACCTAGGGTGGTCGAATAGAGAGGCTGTCGAATAGAGGATACTTTACCTTACATATCGTATAAAAATATTACAACTTTTATTCCTTACAAATCACTTCTGTCCCAGAAATCATAAAGATATCATTTAGTATCCTTTAACTTTAAATTATTTCAACATTTTTGTGCGCTTAGGATTCTCGTCTATACAACTTGTCCATGATTTTTAGGAAGACTTCTACAGGAATTCCCCTGGAAGTTTGTTGAATGTGCGTCCTGATCATATTGTAAGAGTCTTCCTCATAGATAGCATAAGTATTGGGCAGAGACAGTTCCTCGTAAAGTTGCTTGACCCTTGCAATGGCTTCTGGATCATTCTTTCCATAGCACTCCCTCATAATTTCCTTCTGGGCAGGCGTGGCTCTCTGGAGACATACAACAGCCAGCCATGTGCACTTGCTGTCCTGAATGTCCGTTCCAATCTTTCCTGTTACTTCCGGATCACCGAAACAATCGAGAAAATCGTCTTGGATCTGGAAGAAATAGCCCATTTCGAGTAGAATGGTCTTAGCCTGTCGGTAGGCTTCGGGATCTGTGTATCCAGCCAAATGCATCGCTGCTGCAATTGGCAGATAGAAACTGTAGTAGGAAGTTTTGTTGGCCACAATTGACTTATATTGCTCCATTGAGAAGCTCAGAACGTCCTGATGCGTAGATTTTGTGTCCAGAAACTGCCCAAGAGTTGTAATGAAGGTCATTTCATGGAATAACTCATAGAGCTTCACATAGCAGTCTAAGTGGCTGAAGTGCTCCTTCAGAATCTGGTAAATGCCCGCTTCAATCATAAGCCCATCATTTATGGCAGACAGCTGGATGTCTTCCAGCTTATACCAGCAAGGTTGCCCCCTTCTGGTAATGCTCCCGTCCATTACGTCATCGACAATTAGAAACATCGCCTGCAGCTGCATTGCACAATGCGCACAAAGTAGGTCAAAATAGAATCCCAGGAGACAATATCCAGACATCACTTACCATCTCAATACACCATCCAAGATACACAGCTAATTTAATATTAGCCTCCGTTAGAGCAGTTTTCGGCGCAATCAACTCATAAGCGTGCACCGTTGATATTCCCCGATACTTCTTTCCTCCTGGAACATTGTACTGCAATGCCTGAAATATCATCAGGAAGGTGAAAGTCCAAGAATCATTTTCACTAACATCAATTTTACCCTTGCGTAGTGCTTTCCAACGCCAACTGTGTCATACTTTTTTGTCTTTTCTTTGAGATCTCGCACAATATCTGCAAAAGCAAAAAATTATTATTCATTAAAAAAACAATTAAAATATCAAAAGAAAATTTATTGCGTAAGATACAGAATAATGATCCAATTACAATTGTGTGAAAAGATGAAAAACACATCAAACCTGGAAAATATGACATAAACTCTCGGCTTTTATCTTTGGAGACAGCAGCAGAGCCTGACATTGAGTACTGAATTGTTGATAGTGTTCTTAAAAAAAAGGAAAAACAAAAGGAAATTCATAAAAAACAAGCTAAAATCTAAAAATAAGTAATTTCATTTAAAAGGTGTAGCAAAGCGCCCCAGGTTTTGCGAAATGATTTACGATCGCATCATTTACCGGTTCTCAAACGATTTGAACCGATGCATCACTCAAAAGATCCCCAGAATAATTTTAAAAGTAATACAATCGATTTTCAGATAAAAATTAGTTAACGGCTGTGAATCGGTTCATTACCGGTTCAGAACCGATTAGAAACGGTTTAGTTTTACAGGAAACTCCAAGACCTTTCCAACAAGCCCAAACATGCCCCATTCGGTTGATAAATGCGCTCTCTAAAGCCTTTTTTAACTTTTGACCTTGAAAATCCGTTATTAGGAATGATTCAAAGGTATTTTCGTCTAAGGACGAAATGTCCGCCTGCGTAATCTCTAAAACACATCTAAAAATGAAACAAATCGCACGACGCGTTTTCGAGAAATCCCAAAAAACATGCTTTTGGATCGGATGGGGGAAAAATGAGTGGCATGTTAACGATTCCTGGGTCGACTTATGGGGGGGTCCTCCGAAGGTCCCAAGTCACTATCTCTTACCGTTTGGCCTCTAGAGCTGATGACAGCCGGACGGACAGACGGACAAATAGCGTGACGAAAATTCTCAGAAATCGTCTGAAACGTGAAGATTTGTTGACAAAAGTGGTCTCCGGGGGGTGGAAGGTGGAGATTTGGGGGGATTTGGGGGGGGGGTGAAAAAATCGAGGGATTATTATATACTGCTCTCTCCGTGGAGTTCGAGCAGTAAAACGATAAATTGATCACAAAGCCTCTTTAAATCTATCCAAAAATTCTAAAATAGTAACACAACTTTTTAA
Source organism: Phlebotomus papatasi (assembly GCF_024763615.1). Classification (NCBI taxonomy): domain Eukaryota; kingdom Metazoa; phylum Arthropoda; class Insecta; order Diptera; family Psychodidae; genus Phlebotomus; species Phlebotomus papatasi. The sequence goes on along the minus strand of NC_077222.1, from coordinate 100,260,157 downwards.
TTCTTCCTTTGTCAAGGGCAGTTCACTAGTTTTGGGCATTTATAAATTAATGATTCTCGTTTTATTTATATTCCGACTACGCTGACGAAGTTAAATTTTACAGCCTATTTTTACCAAAATACTGCTCAAATTATTAAAATGTTTTCTGGGAAACAACAAAGTAATTAAATTGCGATCATTACCAAGATTAATAGCCCTTTAAGATCTAAAATTTAGTCACATCATTTAAGTTATTAATTTAATACCCTAAATTGCTTAGAGTTAGTTAATCATGACGTAAAATTGTATTATGGTATTATTCTTTAATACTAAACCTATCAAAACCGGTCAAATTGACCGGTTTATAAACTTAAAAAAAAAGTTTAAAAAAAAGTGAAGCGTCGAAAGTTTTGGCAAAGAATTTTGTGTTTTCCTGTCTTAAAAGGATTGCACCCCCTGACGCATCCGGAGGGAGTTCATCTCTTTGACCTTCTTATGGTGAATTGTCGTCAGTAATCTACCAAAAACTTTAAAAAAAAATTACAGTCGCTATTAAACTTTATGAATTTCTTAAAATATGCATGTAATATATTTTTAAGTGTTTATGGTTTCGGCACACCTTTTAGATCAGAAAAATTTCAAGAAATCAAAATTCACATCCTTTCTTTCTCACATGTTTTGCATATGTCTATCTCATTCTTTCGCACTCCAAATTCGATTGAGCTAAGTTAAATTTGTTGTGATGTTTAAAAGAAGAAGAAGAGTGCGAAAGAATGACATAGACATATGCAAAACGTGTAAGAAAAAAAGGGATTCGAATTTCCACTTCATGAAATTTTCCTGATCTAAAAGGTGTGCTGAAGCGGCTGAAGCCATTAAATTCTAATTTTTTCAATTCATCTCTGACAACACTCGAGTAAGCTCAAACAATGTTATAAGAAAAATTTGTAAACAAATAGATTTCTAATAAAGACTTCCTCCCCAGTCACTGAGGAAGACACGGAGCGTGTCGAAAGCTCTGAAGAAGAGATAGTTTTTGATCTTGGGTTGAAAACTCCACAAACAGTATTGCCGCATCCGGACGGAGTTTCCCTCTCCGAAAACACATCTATAGGGTGGAATCACCACTTCTCGCCTGTGCCCCACTTTTCGCCACCTATATTGAAATCGCTATTTTTCGCGATTTATGAAATAAATGAGCCGTAAAGTTATTTGTATTTTTACTGCTGCTACGTATAAAGTCGAAAAATAATAATTATTCGTTTTGGAGTGACGATTTTGAGCATTTTTAAGAGCAATATTTTAAGCAAGTGCATCGAATCTAATATTTCTTACCAAATATATTAAGTGTCATCAAATTTTTATCAAGCAAAATATACCTTTTTGGATAAATAATTTGACTATTGAATATTTAATTACACTTGTGGAATAAGGTAAAGTACCCTTACTCGACCGGGTTCCTTTCGACCGGTGGGTCAATTTTTGAATATTTGATGGTGAATTTCATTAATTTCTATGAATTTGTCACTGATTCGTATTATTTAAAGAATAATTGACCTATTAATGTTAGATCATACACAAAATATTATAGCAAATATAATTAAATTGAATAAATAAATCTACCGGTCGAATAGAGGAACCGGTCGAATAAAGGGTACTTTACCTTACATGAAATTTGTATTTAGTTAAGTATTATTTCATTTTACGTTATTTTTTTATAAAGATGAGGCATGGCGAAAAGTGGTAATACTCTGGAGTTGATTTTACCACCTGTCGTCATCTCTTTTCAACAGGCGACGCTAACTTCACTTCATAGATTCTCAGTTGTCAAATCAGCCTTGTTTACCTTTTACAATAGTCCTATAATTTGATTTCTCACATAAAAGTTAAGAAAAATCATTTAAAGTGAGTAATAATAAGGTGATCACGAGAAAAAATAAATTGATTCATAAATCAATCACAAAAGCATTTGAAAATCAAAAATAGGTACTTAACCGATTCATTACCGATGATAACCGATGCAGCTGGATTCTAATTTGCAATACTTTTCTAAAAAATCAAATTTTAAGCAAAAAGAAAAATGAGCCTTCCAAAGTAATTTACCTTTGACCTTCAATAATTCAAAATGGCGAATTTTCCGGTCATAAGTATGTTTGGGCGAAATGTTCAACTGGACTAGTTCTAAAACATATCCGAAAATCATTGAAAAAGCTTTGAGAAGAAATGCTGAATGTAATGTATGTATTCTTTTCATAATATTGCCTAAAAAATTCGAATTCGGACCTTTTCAAGTGGGTGGCGAGAAGTGGTTACAAAACTGGCGAAAAGTGGTAAAAAGTGGCGACGAATTAGTTAATTTTGCTTTGTTAAAAAAATCAGTTTTTTAAGTAGTTCAGCATTAAATTGTAGGACTATTGTTTTCACGTATCTAGAGCTAATACATCTAAGTAACTTTATGTCAAATTTGAGTTATCTTGTAATAAGTGTTCAGAAGTTATAATAAAATGAATCTCTCTTTTTCCTAAACATGGCGATAAGTGGTTACTCCACCCTATGGACTATACGTGCAAAACATGGACCGTAAAATTCGAATTTCCGAACAACGTGGATAAAAAATTTTATTGACAATTTTTACGTTTGATTTTGAAGCAAATTTGCTCAAAATCGCTGTAGTTTCTCTACTCGGAACTCTTGTTACACGAACAAATGGATTTTGTTCAAATTTTGTCAAAAGGATGTTATTTACCAATTTGACAAAACTTTTCTTGCATTTTATATAGAAACACTCCCTCCCTTTTGAGAAACTTTTAACAAGATTTAATTGGCCGCCGATTTGACAAAACTTTGCCATATTCTGTATAGAAAAACATCCTTTTAACAAACTTGTCTTGTTAATTTGACATGACTTTTTTTCAGAGTAGTTTTATCGTAATTCTTTGTAATTGACGGCTTTTTGTGAAATTTACAATGACTTTGAAGTCCGAATCTCTCGATAATTTGGATAACATCTTGCCCCATATTCCCGATTGAGGGAGAGTCTACTGTAATCAAAATTCAATTAAAATCATCTTAAAAATAACTTAAGAATTGTATAACTATTAAATTACTATTAGATAATTATAGTGGGATGATACAAAATTTGGTTTGGCCGAAATTTCAGATTTTACGATTTTACATAACGATTAAAACTTTGACTTTTAATAATTCATCCTGGAAAATTTTTCGATTTCGACATAATATTAATTTATGGGGGGGGGGGTCACCTAAAACCGAAAGCCGATATCTTTAACCAAGTAGTATAAGGCGAGGAGAAAATCTGCCTTCGAAACTTTGTATGAGAGAATAACCGAGAAGACATTACAAAGATCAACACCGTGTATCAGTCCCTGTATCCATTTTACTGACCAAAAAAAAAATTAAATACTCCCTCCGTCGTAATAAGTCATACGTTTGGAAAAAATGGGATTAAGGGAAAGTTTGTTGGTAAATGTTTTGTGTATCAACAATTATCTCTTGTAAGGAACTATTGCTAATGTCCAGTACTAAAATTGGGGTCCAGTCTTAATGGTATGTTTGTTGAGGAACGAATGTCTTAAAAATGTCTTATTTTTGGCGTTTTATTTTCAATATAAAATAGGTGCAGAATGGTTAGAGATACAGACTTGGGACCTTCGGGGGACCCCCCCATAAGTTGACCCTGGGACCATTAATATGTCCTTTATTTTGCCCCCACACATCCCCTTCCCCTCCAAAATCATCTTTTTAGGATTACTCGAAAACACGTCGTACGTTTTTTTTTCAATTCTGGATATGTTTTAGAAAAACATATCCACACAGGGTCAACTTATGGGAGGCCCCCTGAAGGTCCTAAGTCCCTATTTCTCAACATTTTACATCCAGATATTCGAACACAAAAAAGGATGTTCTTTTTATTGCTCATTCTGCAAAATTTGAGTAATAAAAAATGGCATAACGGTAATAACTGTTGAGTTCTACTTGTGCATACTAAAAATTTAGAACAAATTCTAGCCTGTAATGTTAATCGCAGTTCAATTATTAGTAATTAACTATCTACCGGAGCTCCTTGAAAAAAACGCGAAAAATGGACAACTTCAAGATATCGATTCCTCAACTTACCATCGTGGCAGAATCCTCATATTATCCCTGAACACGGAGGACAGTTCATACATAAGATATTTGCAAAAAACAAAAACATTCTCTGAAACCATTCCTTAATCCCTAATTTTTCTCCAAACGTACGACTTATTTCGGAACAGAGGGAGTAATTATTTTCAAACTAATTTAGTTGGTAAAATCGACAGAGTCTTAATTTTTACGAAATTTAAAAATTCCAGTAACGCGTAAACCGGTGAACATCGAGTGGGCAGCTTGCAAAATTATGATTTTTCACAGAGAGCTTTCGGCTCAAACTCAAAGTCTTCTTCAATGGTCAAATCTTGTTTTTTTTTTGTTTTGTCTGATGATTCACAAATCTGTAATTTAATTTGTGAATATTTTGAATAAATCTTGGACAACGTAATACTTTCTTTGCGTTCTCTCAGAAATTTCTTGGAAACAGGAGAATACCAAATTATTGCCAAAATATCATCACTCGGGAATGTCAAGAGCTTTTGTGGAGTTTGTTAGAGCAAAAACAGAAAACAACAAATGATCAACAATCTAATCAAAATATGAAATGCAATTTCTGACGCATTACAGAAAAGTTTATCAAGACCTATAGATAGAAAAGGAAATTAATTGCCCAATGATGTTTAAAAGATTGTCGCTTGCCCGATTTTTTTAAGAGGAACCGCATTCAGACATAAAATTCTGCTGTTAAGAAAAAATTAAAGAGGATCGTGGTCAGATCACGTTTTAGGTTCTCTTGTTGTTTATTCCAAAATGCCTGAGAAGATATTTCCCGCATTCAATAGAGAGCTAGTTTATTGAAAAAGCATAAAAGAACAAAACACTTTCGTCATGGGAAGAGCATAAGAATGAGTTTATTTATAGCAGAGAGAATTGCTTCTATACGTGGCTCTGTGTGTTTGAAAGAAATGCAAATTGTTTGTTTTGTGTTTATTCTCCATATAAATATTTACTCGCGCACAGATAAAAAAGCTCTCTAGGCACATTTGAACTTGTCGAAAGTGTCTGATATTTTCCAAAAAAAAAGAAAGAAATAACAAAAAAAAATAAAGAACAACAACGATCACTGATACGAATCATCCGACGCGCGAGATAGAAGTTCTGCCATGCGCAACATTCGTGGTGGTTTTGTTGAGAAGGTACAAGAGAGAAGTAAACTTGGTCGACCTTGTCGGAAGACTTCTCTGAATAATTCCACAATTTATGCCTACATTCTTTCGCAAGTTTTTATTTTTCTCAATGGACAAAGAAGCACACAAGAATACTTGGTCAGCCAATTTTGATAGATCGAAAAGATCAATCATGTCATCACAACAATTTTAGATTTTGCGTGCGTAATTTTGTCACAGTTTTCATTTTCTATTCCGGCGATTGAACCCACCGATAAGGAATTATGACCTTTGCCGATTATTCTTAAACCGCTAAATCGGGCTAATCTATAGTGCTTTATTTTATGAACTTCACATTCTTGATTAACGGTAATGGAACATCCTAAGATTTTCGGCAAATTACTTTATTATCTCGACTATCTCGAAAGTTATTAAATACGGTAAATTAAGTGTCTTCTCAAATATCTCTCCTAAGCTATAAGCAAAACGTTGAGAATGATGCACAAAATAGAAATGCATAAATTACCTTGTTGTCTTCCTAGACTTGCTTTCTGATGACTTCTCTGGCTCATTTTTCTTCAAATAGTCAGAATTGTTGACTTCACTGCTTTTGGATATACCCCTGAGAGCTACCAAATGCTCACCACGTAGTTTATTCTTCAGAAGATTCTGAACAAACGTGTTTCTAAAGACTGAGAACATTCTGTTTAATTCTTTTTTTTTAGGAACACACAAGATCACTTTGTCTCTTAACAGTCTATCGGTCTTAAAGAAACTGCGACAGCAGCACTGAGGGTGACTAAATACCAATAAAACACTCCCGTATCAGCTATCTTCTTGGGAATTCTATCCAAACTTAGTGGTGGCCAACAGTATTCTGAAATGATGAAAAATTGAAAGAAAACGCGGACGTGCTACTTATCAGCGATTCACTCCAGTGGACAGTCTCCCCACCACAAAAACACTGAACTCAATGAGAATCTGAACAGACACATTAGCAAGTTTAACTAATTTGGAATGTTTTATTTTATTCCTCGAATAAGATTCCATTGGAAAAAATTCAAATAAACTTTAAAATGGCCTGAATTAAAAAAGAACTGTTAAAATAAATTAGATAAATAAACAAAACTGTAAGAATGTAAAATGTTGTTTTTTTAATGCTATCGTTGTGGGAATAAGCCGACGTTAATTGTAATCAGCAATAGGGAAATCCGGAAGTCGTCGGGAAGAGATAATCACTCAGGGAAACACATCAACTATCTCCAGAGCTTTCGGCTCGGTCTCCAAGCCTTCATCAGTGGTCAAGTCTTGCAATCTTTCTCTGAGACTCGTTCAGGGTTTTAAGGGATAGCCGACGGTGGTGTAACTGAACTAGGTTTTTCAGGACAATCTGTCCTTATTGGTTGGTCTTTTCTTTAGGATTTTTGTCACTAATTCCTCTATTTTCTTATGCATCAGTTTTGAATTTGGTTAGGAGCTAATTTTCTTCTTTCTTCTTTGCACAGCGAACGGACTGGTAGTTCATAGGTTTGATTCATAGGATTTGATCAACAAATGACGCTCACCGGAAGGACAGATTGTCCTGAAAAACCTAGCTCGTTCAGGGTTTTGGTCAGGATTACAACAGGGCTTAAAAGGGTACGGGGGCACTATTCTTACACTGTCTTTTACAATTTTTGTAATACTTGGCACAATTTTCGGATCTTCTTCTTCGTCTTGGGTCTTGCTGGGATTTTCTAGTGCTAACAAAGAGAAAATCCCATCAAGACCCAAGACGAAGAAGAAGGTCCGAAAATTGTGCCAAGTATTACAAAAATTGTAAAAGACCGTGTAAGAATAGTGCCCCCGTACCCTCTTATGCCCTGTTGTAATCCTGACCAAAAGATTGCAAGACTTGACCACTGATGAAGGCTTGGAGACCGAGCCGAAAGCTCTGGAGATAATTGATGTCTTTCCCTGAGTGATTGTCTCTTCCCGACGACTTCCGGATTTCCCTATTGTTGCTTTAATGCTATCCCCGAAATTCTAAGTAATTAAATGGATAAAAATAAGCTTCAATCTCTAAGAAAAATCCTAGACATGAGATTGATCTCCTCTGCAGGACACACTGCCCTCTAGCGGAAGTAATTACTGACGTATATATTGCTTAAAACTCTTTAACTCTTTCGTCTCTTTTGGAACTGTAGTACCCAAAGAAGCATATGCATATTCTATGAAAAACAATGTTTTTTAATTATTCAGAACTGATAAAAATCCGATTCTTGTGGATGATTACAAACGATAAGGATGTCCAAATGTAAGATATTTTTTGCAGGACCTCAATTAATTCTTGAGCTTAGATATTTTTGATTAAAAATTGTGAAATTGGCTTGCAGCATATGCTGCGGTCCGGAAAGAGTTAAAGACGAATAGAACACCGGTGTCCCAAACATAAGAAACTAATTTTGTGGACTATTTAGAGGACAAAATAACTTTCTATTATAGTAAAAATAAATGGTTTTGTTTTTGGCACACCGGTGTCCCACTCGTCCTTAAAGGATTAACCGTAACTTAACCCATTCCAACAATGTCTCTAGAAACACTAGAAATACTGAAGATAGAATGTTCATATATATATATGGAATTAGCTCCTTTCAGAGTAATACAGTAGAGTCTCGCTATAGGCCATCGCTCTATAGTCCACAAGTTATCAAACGTTGATTTTAAAACACTGATTTTAAGTTAGGTTATGTTTTTTAGTATGCGACATGCATAACTATTTTAATATTTTTGGCAAACTTTATTAAGTAGTTGTGATAATTGTGATCCACAATGAAGAGAGCAAGGACAAGTACCACAATCGCAAAGAAAGTGGAAGCCGTCGAGCAATTTCAATACTAAAAATCGTTGATAATTTTAAAAAATTACATGGACTATATATAGTGCGACCCAAGTGTCAAATTTGAAACCAAATATGGACTATAGCGAGACTCTACTGTAGGTGATTATTGTGAAAGGGGACCCAAAGAGACATCTATTACGCGTCGCAACCGTCACCGAACTTAAATTATTTACGTTATATCATTACAAACCCTATTTGTTTGCAAAACGTAACAAACTAAGAAATAAATTTATCCCTTAAAATTCAAATCAGAATTCAGAATGAAGGAAAATATGATCAAAATCAATGCGATGTCAAACTTTCCGTGTGTCAATTCGAGAAAAAAAAATTGCATAACTTTCATGAAGCGAAAAATGAACATGTGTTTCAATAAATTGTTAAAAATTATCTAGTTTGCGCTGATTATAATATGCAATAGTTATATTTAATCAGTTAAATCAACATTTGCCGTAACTTCCTTTGACAACTTTTTGACAACAACTGGGGCGACATTTCAAGTTCAGCTTTATTTTTCTTAAGGGGTTACGTGGGTCGCGCAGACTAAAATAACAGCATATTTTTTCAACATCTTTTTTCAGCGGAATAAAAAAATATTTAATTCGAGCTCTTAAGCATATAAAGGCACATTTAGCTATTTCTCCTGAAATCTTGATTTCAAAATTTTAAAAACCGTTGGGACTTGATTCTTGGAGATAGATTTTGGATTTAAAAAAAAACATAATTTTCGGTGGACAAGATTTCTCATGGTGCATTCATCTGACGTCAAAAAACTAAATATTTCTTGATAGCTGATGAGTTAAAGTCGTACTTTAACGATAACAGTTTTAATCATAACAGCTGAATTTTTTTAGATCTTTAAATGAAAATTTCAGAAAATATAGTTTAAATGTTGTACTTTTTATGTTTAAAAAACTTAAATTAAAATTAAAATTTATTATGTTGAAAACAAAATTAGAGAAAATATAGTGTTTTCCAGTCTTTTAAACCCACGTAAACCCTTAAAAACGATCCTTGAATGCGATACTTTTAAATCAAAATAGAGAAAGTAGTACTAATAAACTATAAATTAACTCAAGAAAATATTTAGAAAATTATTTAAAAGCTGAGATGTAGATATCTATGTCAGAAAAAAAAAACATTATATAATTTTATTCTAACTTCCATCGTTTATAAAGCCGTAACTTCAATGTATGGAAATTTATGAAGTGTGACACTTTCGCAAATATATCCCTATTCCCACAAGCTATCATTTCATGAGTTTTGTTAAAAAGAAAATTGTGTGTCGTGTCGCTTATTTTGTTTGCAATTAATGATAGAATCAAAGAGTATATATACAAATAACTAAAAAAAAATTACTATTGCATTATTCAAACTTCTTTATATATTTGATAAATTATGTAATTGTTTCATTAAGATATTATTAAAATATTGCTGCAAATTGCAAGTCAAACAAGCGTTCTAAAGAAGTTACGACAAATGCTGATGTAACTAACGAGATGCGAATGGGTTAATTAAAGTTAGCAGTGTTGAATTGTTTCACATACTTCACCGATTTAAGCAAGTAGTGGAGAGAAGTAGCTTTTTTTTGTAGAATACTAAAGTTTTAAAAATGCGACTAAATTAATTAGTCGTAAAAATTACTAAATTAAAGAGACACGTTAAAATAAACTGTTGTTGTAAATTCAAATTCATAACATATTTACTCATTTTAGAACGGTTTTTCTCGGATCGCTACTAAACTATCAAATAAAAACTGTTCATCAGTCGAGCTGCCGGTTCACTATTCATTTCACTATCAGTTTATTTTAATATAATTGATTCATTTCAGAAATACTATATTGCAGGAGTACTAGAACTTGATTTTTTTGCGATTGTATGATTTTGATGTACTTAAAAAATAATTTAATGAAATATCATATATTTAAGGATGTAACTAAATAGCTTTGCTATTAAATTGAAGTGAACTAAATAAAATTTATTAGCCAAGCCTCCAGAAAGAGATGTGATCGGATATGAAAGTTATGCCATTAAAAATATTTTTTAAAATTGTTCTCTCTTTTAAGTGATTGTTTATTTATAATCTGTATCTTGAAAAATTACTCAGAACTGAGCCTGAGCTGAGCCTTTTGGATTCGAATTAATAATCTATTATAATAATAATAATAATAATAATAATAGCATTAGGGTCATTTTTTTACTATACTGCGGTTTAAAAAATAACATAAAAAAAATAATAAAAATCACAGTTAACAGTTTTAAATCTTCATTTTTGATAAACTAATATCTAAATGTGACTAAGAAATGAGACTAATTTATGCAAATAATTACTTTTATAAAGTATTCCTTTTGAAAATGTAAACTTCTCTTGATTTTTCTGTTTAACGAAAATTACTAAATTTACCTGCCCTACATAATAGATTTATATTAGTCAATTCGTTGATTAATTTATCTTTTTTGTTGCAGGTTGTAAAATATACAAAATACTAGTCGTTTACTGTTAATCGAATCAATTAAATTATTCATGTCCCTAACTTTTTAAAAGGGTGTGTACCTCTTACCGAGATGTTTTCTCTGTTTTGCCTGAATATCTGCTTCTAACAAAGATTTTCTTCACTTCTACACAACACTTAGAAAACTTAATAGCTGAAAAATCAACTGAATCACTCTATTTTACTGTATATTCACAGGAAAATGCAACTTTAGGTGCTTGCGCGATTATTTTTTAAACATAAGACGTCACCTGCGAGCACAAACAAACCAACTATCATGCCATTCTTTCTCATGCACTTGCACAAAACTGTTATACTCTTGCTCGAACTCTTCGATAGAAAGATGCAATCAGAAGATTTCAAATCTGTCCGTTTGTCCGGCATTGTACAATGCTGCAAGTGATACCCATCAAATTGTTTGAAATCCAACGATTTTTTTATTCATTCATTCATTCATTTTCAACCGCTTATCCCTATTGGGGTCGCGGGCCCATGACATCCAAATTAGCAGCCCACGCTTGTCGATCCTCCGCCACTTCAGGAAGATGTTCGGGTTCGATCCCGAGGCGTTCCAAGGCAAGATTCTGAATTTGATTCAGCCACCTTATCCTAGGTCTGCCTCGAGGCCGAGGTCTCCTCACAATGGCTTGCATAGCTTTTCTGAGGAATCTTTCTTCATTCATGCGTTGAACATGTCCATACCATCGAAGTTGTGATCTCTCAACCCGAAGAAGCAGCTCCTCGACTCTTAGTTCCTCAAGAACGGCCACATTCCTCACTCGATCTCTACGAGTGATTCCCTTAACCGCTCGAAGGTACCTCATCTCGGCAGCTTGTACTCGCGATCTTACGCTTTCGGTCATTACCCAAATCTCATGACCATAGGTGAGAATAGGAATGAACACAGCTTTGAAAACCGATAATTTAGCCGATCGACTAAGCTCGGCCTTCCTCAACACGCTTCTGCCAGGCTCCCTCATAACTGCAGAAGCCTGACCGATTCGCGACGAGAGTTCTACCTCCATCCTACCATCACTCGTGAATAACACCCCGATATACTTGAAGTTCTCCACCTGTGTCAATGAGTCTCCACTAACATGTAGAGTGCATTCCACAGATTGTCGGGAAATCACCATTACCTCCGACTTACCCACGTTCACCTTCATACCTGTTTCGGCACAAACATTTACAAATCGGTCGAGTGTGCGCTGAAGCTCTTCTTCGGAAGATCCAAAAAGAACCAAATCATCTGCATAGAGGAGATGGCTCACCCTGAAATCCCCAATACGAATCGCATTCCGCCCCCGACTGCGTTCCATAATCTTGTCCATGTATATTATGAACAACAATGGTGATAGAACACACCCTTGACGCAGTCCAACGAGTCCAACACCCACTTGAAAACCTTCCGATTTGGATCCGTTTACACGAACACAGCTACTACAGTCTCTGTACAATGACTGGATAGCTCCCACCAATTCCTCATCCAGTCCGTACTCGTGCAGTACATCCCAAAGTTGTTCTCTCGGTACTCGGTCATATGCTTTTTCCAAATCTATGAAACAAGCATAGAGTGGAATTGCATACTCCCAAGCCTTTTCGACAATCATCCTCAGGGTAAAAAGCTGATCCGTGGTGCTTCTACCAGGTCTGAAACCGCATTGTTCCTCACCCAGTCTGGGTTCGACTATTTCTTGGCATCTTCTCTCAAGGATTTTGGCATACACTTTGCCGGGCAAACTCAGAAGGGAAATTCCCCTATAATTGGAACAACTTTCTTGTTTCCCTTCTTGAACGATTTTTTTTATTTACATTGAAAATTTACGGTGTGAATCCTGACCTGACTGAATCCGACAGTCTCTCTAAACATGTGTACTGTCCAAAAAAGTTACAGTGAGTAAGAATTACAGTAGATAGAGCACATTTGCTTAACAAAAAAAAACCCAAAACGGGAACAATCCCGTCTGACACAGGGTAAGGGGGCCCAGCGTTGAGCCATTAATTAACACCCATCTATAGGAACTATTTTAGCTCTTATCGGCAAGATCCGAGTGGTGCGCCCGAATTAAGAACTGGATTTTGCCAAGTACATCAATGGCGGTGAAATGAAACTGTCAATTGCACATCCTGATTTCATTTTAGAATTTTATACAAACGATAGAAGATACAAAGATAGTTATATATTTTAATTAACCAGTATAAACGATTAAACACTTTAGAAAAACAAAAACAATTGTATAAAAAAAATTGTCTCATAAAAAATACTCACGAAAAGGTAAGAAAAACACGTATTTCACGGTTGCAAACTTGTTTATTGTAATGACGACACTCTTCTCTAAACGAAACGCACCGCCGCATATTTATTATTATTAATAAAATCACTCAAATCGCACAAAATCACTCACAAACTTTGTGCAAATTTTCAAAACAAATAAAATCTTTTGGAAAATATCCCATTCTTCTGACAGCTAAGCAACACGGCTGGCAACATATTTTTTTTTAGTTCTGCTGCTCACCACCATGAACGCAAAACAGTGTCCTTCACGTATATTTGGTAAGGGGTATTTTGTATGGGACCTTCTTAAAGGTAAGGTGTGAAAGATAGGAGTTAATTTAGGCTATAATCCACGCTTACTTGGTCAGACGGGATGTGTCATTAAAATTTTGAAAATTCAACTGTCTCACGGATTTTTTTTATGTCACCCGGAAAAAAAGTCCACGGATAAGCGAAAGTCTACTGTATTTAGGGTTATTTGCTTTTCGCCATACCGTCTCCGCCATATTCGCCGCGTTCAGTCAATTTTGTCTGGATATTTCGTGAATTGCCCCTCAGGTGGTGTATTTACAGTAGAGTCTCTCAAATCTGAATCTCTCAAATTCGAACGCCGTTTGGATTCAAAACGTAAATTGTGAGGTTATGTTAGAAAGTTCGTATTCTTGGTGAATGAAAATCATATTTATGTGCTTCTTCCTGAATGTTTACATACATTATGATCGTGTAAAATGAAAAGGAAGTATTTTACCACTAAGGCTTGCGAGAAAGTACGGGAATTTGATTCAAAGTACAATTTAATCTCACACAAATTTCGTTAGTTTTGAAAAAATCGTTCGAATTTGGGAGGTGAGAAATGTCAAAAATACCCCCCGAGCGTTCGAATTTAAGAGACTCTACTGTATTTAAACGGATGTATTGTGAGATTCTTAATAATCTCACCTACTATTTAATTTTAATGTTTTGAATTAAGTGAGCGCTTTTACAAAGAGCTTATTTAAGTACTTAGCGTTAAAACTAGGTCCATGCCATCATGTTCCTTACCTAGTAATCCCGGGACGTTAGATTTAAATCACTGACTCTATAATTTTTGTGTCTACTGTAGGAATTGTATAACAGTTTTTTGTCATCTTTTCTTTATGAAGAAGAAAATAAATTATTGCGTGTGATTGCAATTTTTCCTGTAAATTTAATGTGCAGTTTCCACCTTGCTACAGGTCCAAATGTCTCTTGAGACAATTTTAAATATTACTTTGTTGTCCGAACATCTGGAATCCTCATTGAATTTCACGAGAGGACTCTATCAATTGATCCTGTCGTATTCCTACGAAAATTTGACAGTAGACTTCGTCCCTTTCACGGATTTCCAATTGGTTTTGTTGAAATCCTTCCTGACCTTGTCCCTCATCACCTCCAGTCTTGTTATTTTCTACTGGCTTAAGTACGGCAGTGTCATCTCAGATAGATTCATCAAACCAAGTAAGTCACGCGAGAAGCCCTAAATTTATCCCACCCAGCTGATGCAATCCTGTCCTGTTCCAGGTACTGTCAAGGAGATTGAGGAATTGAAGCTGTCTGTGGCTCGTCTGAAACTTCCCAAGGAACATACCCCTAGAATCTAGAAAGTTCCATCAAGATGCCCAAGAAATTGGCTCAGTTCTTTGCGAGGAAGAAGGAAGAAGCAAAATTCAAGCTCGCTGGTCCGGGAAGGAAACTCAATGCCACTGATCCACAGCCAACGACGTCCCAGAAGAAGACCGGAAAGGAGGTTTATGTGAAGCCAGCGAGAAAGGAACTGGGACAAGAAGCCAGGAATGCAGCTGCAGCTGCCATGGCGAGGTGCACCAAAAAAGACACGAAGGAATTCAACACGTCCTTGGCAGCCATTCAGGCGCAAGTGCGACGGGAGTTGGAGGCTGAACGTCGAGCGAAAGAGGAGAGCGCAAAGGCGCCGCAGAGTGAGGCGATTCCGGACGAAAGGAGGAATCTGGCTGTGCAGGGAGTTTACTTCAGGTGCCCACTGGTCAGTGATGAAGTTCTCCCAAAAAGTGAATGGAGAACAAAGATTAAGGAATTCCTCTACGATCAATTGAACAATGAAGACAGCGGACTCTCTGCCTGTCTCATCATTCACAATTGCAACACAAAGGACAAGGTATGGAGTTTTTCCTAATTCCAAATTGTTTTTTTTTTTTTTCAATTAAAGTCATGGTTAATTTATTTGTTAAATGAATTTATTATCAAGATTTTCAAGCTTCAGTTGAAAATTCTTTTTAGTGGTTTATTGTAACCGATCAAAATTGCATGTCCTCTGATCGGGCTCAAACTTTGTCCAAAATTTTCTTGCAAAAATCTCAATTATCACAAGTTTGTCTGGATTTAAGTCTTTCGTCTCTTTTGGGACTCTGAGTACCCAAAGAAGCATATGAATATACTATGAAAAACAGTGTTTTATAAATATTCAGAATTGATAAAAATCCGATTCTTGTAAATGATTACAAACTATAAGGATGTCCAAATGTAAGATATTTTTTTGTAGGACCTCAATTAATTCCTGAGCTTAGATATTTTTGATTAACCCTTTAAGGACGAGAAGCTTTCCGCTGAGCAAAATTCAATGAAATCAAGTTTCCCTCGATATTTTAGCCTAAATAAGAGATTTACGGTTAAAAAGAAATTTTCTCATCCCTAGGAGTCCTGGAAAACCATGGGTCATATATGACCCAATCGTCCTTAAAGGTAAAAAAGCACAAAATTTTCCAGACGACTAGTTTACTCGTTTGCTCTGTTATTTTTGAAAGATAAATAACTTGAATATATTTGTAATAATAAAAAAAAATATTTAGAGTACGAGTAAAAATTAAAACGATCAAAAATTAATTTTAAAAAATCTCATTCAATTTTTGGTCTCAAAGACTCTTGAAGACTTGTACACAAAAACAATAATTTTTATGAAAAAAAATGTATTATTGTTTACTTCATTTTTAATTTTTATGATATTCATCGAAACAAATTTCACATTACTGGTAAGGTAACACAGAGATAAATGTCGCATGCCTCACAAATACAATTGGTCTTATGTTTGATGGTAATGGGTAGCTGCAATGTTTCTTGTCCCTGGGACTTTCAGACGTACAGTTGCACATTGCTGTGGATCTGGGAGTTCTTCCGGAGTTGATGCGTTTTCGATGAAGACTTCAAAGTCCACTTCATCGACGTCTTGTTCCAAATATATTATGTCGCTTTCGTTCAGGACAAGATTGTCGGCATCATTGCTATCTTCCGAGCATAATATGTGGATGATTTCGGGTTCATTGATCATGAAATTTTTTTTACATTTTTGAAGTCATGTACAAGAGTAAAAAGTTATGAATTTATAACATATACGCGGAAGTATCTTATAAATTATCAAAATATTACCTTCTTCAGTCAGTATTGCACTGGGAAATCTCAGCTAATTGATATATCACACAATATTACACGAATAATTAACTATTTTGCGCACATAAAAACAAAAGCATGTAACAGTCTAACCTCAAATCTTCGAAAATCCACTAGTGGCAGATTCAGTGTTTTTTACCTTTAGGGACGATTGGGTCATATATGACCCATGAAAATTATGATGCTTTCCTGAAAATACCAATAAACTATAATTTTTACTTTGTTGAGAAATATTATGTATAGTTTTTATAGTTTCTAGTCCCAAGAGGTTTTTCCTTAAAAAAAATTAGAAATATTAAAAATATTGAAATTCAAGCACCAATGTGAAAATTTGAGAATTCATCATTTTTGAGCTTAAATATTTTTTATATAGCAAGTAGTTGGAGATTTGCAAAAAATATCCTAGATTCCTACATCTTTCTACTTTGTGATTTGGTAAAAACATTAGAAAGAAATAATTTCAGGTAGTCAGGAAAAATTATTTTCTCTATGGGTCACGGGTGACCCAGTCGTCCTTAAAGGGTTAAAAAATGGTGAAATTGGCTTGCAGCATAATGCTACGGTCCGGAAAGAGTTAACTATAGTTTCCAGGGGCATGACATTTCCTATGTTTCCCATATGTTTCTAGCGCGCCGAAAAAACTTTTGGGTTTATTAGCTGTTTTCTGCCACTATAGAATGAATTAGCAAAAAATATAAATGCAAAATACCAAAAAAAACCCCAAATTGGCAACGTACGTAGTTTTGGAGATATCTCGTGAAATGTGTACGAAAACAGAGAAAAATTACACTAAAATCGGTCGCATTTTTGAGAGCTAATGTCACCCCCCTGATAGTTTCCGTCTCCTTGACTGCAGCTTTTATGGCATGGATCGGGCTCATTCGATTTAAGAAAAGCTTAAGCCCCCGATCCCCCTGACTCTAGTTCGTAAGAGTCAAAATTCATTTTTTTTTCCCTAAAATGCCTCTAGCTCTGGTCCTAATTGTTAGAATTTGTTTAAAGAAGGCGTTTTCAAAAGGCCTCGCGAAATACCACAAAATTGAGAAAGTTCGTAAAACCACCGTCAGGAGCGCTATTACTGAAAAGAATTTTTTCCCAATTTTCTAAGTTAATTATTATCTTCGGCGTTATTGAATGGATCGGCCTGAATTTTAGTATTTTATAGCTGTACTTTATATCTGTCAAATAAAAAAAAACTTAACTCGCTTGGACCGGACTCCCTTGACCCGAGCGGTAAAGGTCAAAGTTGAAAATTGACCGGCCTATATCTGTGGTTCTAATTAACATTTTGACCTGAAGCGCCCCAATTCCTTCCTCCCAATTCTTCTTTGTGAGCTCCTGGTACGCCACTTCGTGTCGCTACCTGTCACCTCCATACACTCAGTGGCTGGCTGGAAGGAACCGACATGGTTCGAATATAACGGATACTGCCACAGAGAGATTGTAGAGAACGAAACTACTTTACTGTGCTGGCTGGAAAAACAACCACTGACCTAAATTTTTGTCTAAAGTTTCGTCTCAATGAGCACTTCCAGATAATAGTTCAAAAGTTCACCATTAGTGGCGCTACGGTAGCGTAAAAATTCAAACTCATTTTTCTCAAAAACGCCATTATGGAAGTTGATCAAATTTTAGAGTGTTGTAGTCTAGAGGCTACGAAGTTTCCAAAAAGTGACGTGGGTTCGCTGTGGTTACCATAGAACCGGAGAGGTGAGGGATCAA
This sequence comes from Phlebotomus papatasi, assembly GCF_024763615.1. Taxonomy (NCBI): domain Eukaryota; kingdom Metazoa; phylum Arthropoda; class Insecta; order Diptera; family Psychodidae; genus Phlebotomus; species Phlebotomus papatasi. The sequence continues at coordinate 100,242,115 of NC_077222.1, read as the reverse complement.
AGTTCACGAAATTCAAAACACCATATTGACGGCTCCATTGTACACTATATTCAAACCTATTATATTATATTATATTATATTATATTCGACCTCTAAATGACCTTATATTAATATATGTAATTTAGGTCATCCGTTCGAACATCCCATAAAGCTGGGACATTTTTCTACCTTTGCCATTTAATTCATTTCATTAGCAAAAATGCGATAGGAGCAATTTTCTTTTGGGCTATTTTCAGGCTGATGCCTGCGTAGAGACACTGACCAAGTATCTGGAGAATATTATAAATCATCCGGATGAGGAGAAGTATATGAAAATTCGCATGTCCAATCGCATTTTCAGCGAGAAAGTGCGTCATGTAGAGGGGGCTCTTGAGTTTCTCCATGCAGCTGGATTCGAGGAACAGACAATAGACGGTGAGACGTTTATGGTGTTCTTCTCGAAGGGCCAAGATGGCACGGAGCAACTTCAGGTGCTGCTGGATGCTCTGATGTGTGCTGAGAAGATCAATTTGGAGATTGATCGAAATATTCAGGTGCTGTTGCCGTCTCAGGCCAAAAAGAATGAACTGCCGCAGGATTTCTTTCGCATAAGCTTGGAAGAGCTGAAGCGAGAGCAACAACTGAAAACCGAAGCCCTAGAGAGTTCACTCGTTCTCAAGACCAAAGTCATGCGAGAGAGGGAAGAACTCAGGATTATTAATCGCTACAGGTATACCCTTATTCGTGTTCGATTTCCCGATGGCGTTTATTTGCAGGTGAGAAAGGAGTTGATCTTTTTTGGTTTGGATCGTTTGAATGTTGTAAGGCTAAAATGCGGTTTATGTTGGCTTTCAGGGCACATTCAATGTGTATGAAAAGTTCTTGCAAGTTCATGAATTTGTGCAGTCTTGCATGAAGCACGAGAGTGCAGAATTTCATTTGGTGGGTCCAACGGGACACAAGTTCGAAGAAGATGACTTTGAGAAGTCTCTGTACGATTTGAGACTTGTCCCAAATATTTTGCTGATCTTTTCCTACGATGATCCAGAGTTGGTTCCTCCTGGAAATTACATCAAGGAGGAACTTTTGATGTTAATCCAGCCACTATAATTATGTGTAATTATTATATTTCTGTTTTAATTATATTTATCTCTATTCAGTTATGAATTTAAACATTTAAAAAGAAATAAAAGTCTATTTAAAGCAACAGAAATTCCTTTTTGATTCAGAAATTTCTGCGATTCTTTATCCTTAAAATTCAGTTGGTCCTAGTTCGGATGCCTTGTCGCCTGTTCTGTTCAACCTTGTCCTAGAATATGCCATGAGAGTCTCAGTCCTACCAACAATAAGCTGATTTTATTATTGGTTTTACTTTTTTCTCCCTAATTGATATTTTAAATTAAGATTTACAGCATTAATAAAATAAAAATGTATGTTTTTCCTATTTCAAAATATTTATTCAAGTTATTTGTTCCATTCATTGACTTCATATTTCTGGACATAGGCATTTTTCAAGTGATCCTCTCACGTGTATTTCTTGCGTTTATCAGGCTCTGGTTTTTTTAAATTCTTATCTTGACCATAATCTGTATACCGATCATACTCCTCCGCAACTCTCGAAAGTTTTGCACATGCTGCAGCTGTAGCATTTTTAACAACGATCTTTTGGAGAGCTTTTATTTGACGACTTTCTTGGGACATTGGAGAAAAACTGGAGAGAATTTGAGTAAGTGTTCTCTTGTACCCAAAGTAGAAGGTCCACGATTTGCTGAGAAGTCAACAGGGATGGTTTTTTTCCGCACAAAATCAGTTCTTTGATGGACATTGTAGGAAATCTTATCAGGTAAACCAGTTTTCCCAGTTTCTTCTGCAAATCTTCATTAGACAATATTCCATTTCCTCTCTCACTTTTCAGCATTTTCACAATCGCTGAATACAATTCGAATTCTGAACATGGCAAATCTGATGATTCCAGTATTATTTCGAGAATACGCTTGTGGGCTTCAGAACATGTAAGACTCTTTATAATTGTCAAAGGGGATGCCTTACATACTTTCTTCATATGATCATTGAGCATTTTGATTTGAAACTTATCAATGGACTCAAAGTATTTTGCCAAATTTTCTTCATTGATGAATTTCATCACAAATTTTATCACCATGTAAGTTAATGTTTCGACAAAGTACTTCCTGGATGCATAGAGAATTTCCAGAAAGTTTTGCTCACTGATTTCCACAACTTTATTGTAGATATGCCTAATCATTATGCGGAACATTTCATACGATATATCTGTGATAGAAATTTGTTCTCCATGTTCCTGGCCACCGGATGATGAACCAAATAGCTTTCGAAATACCTCACTTTTGTCTGCAAGTCGATATTTTTCCGCTAGTAGAATAGCTCCGCTGTCACGTGGAAAGATGAATTTGATGTCGGGAGCATCACCAAATTTTACGGCGGATTTCCTCTTCTCATCCGCCATGGTAGTGATACTTTCGGATGTGATACTTTCGGATGTGGTACTTTCGGATGTGGTACTTTCGGATGATGTGTCTGTCATATTTGATTGTACGCTTATATAAGTTTAAAAATTTGAAGAATCTCACGATTTTGATGTATCCATTTGTCGACTAAAAAGATTGAGCAAGAGAGCAAGTAATACCTTGAATACGCTACTTTTGGTGCTGCAACTTCCGAAAGAAAAGGAATTTGACACCCCTGTTGTCTTTCGATATCGGGCTAAGACTGACCTGACAGATGTGACAGATGTCAAAAACCCAAAAAAAAAAGGTCCCAGTAAATTTTCCTACCCGGCCGGCTTATCTACTATGTAGAAACTCAGTGTATACCCGGCCGGCTATTCGTACTGACTTCACAGGTCGTACCGAGTATGCAGTGTATTTATGTGAGGAAAATACTAATTTTCCGTACTTACTATGTACAGTAGACTCTCACTCAATCGGCTCTTTTTCAATCGGGCGACAAATTTTGTTGACAGTTTTCTCTCTCTCTCTCTCTCCTTTTTATGTTTTTGGCTGTCAGACTCAATCAGGTCCATATAGCCATTTCGCTCACTCTTATTTACTCATCTCTCCTTATCATTTTTCTTTTTGCTCCATCACAAATCCTTTTTTTGCTCCCTTATCTTTTATCATACTTCCTTCTTGATATTTTTGCGTTCAGTTTGTAGGTTTTTTTTAAGGACGGTGAAAAACTGTTTTCCAATTATTCACCGGACGCGCTTCGATCAAGGATCGAACCGAGGGCCTCTGCGTCACAAAGCCAACACTTTGCCCATTGAGCTACCGAGACCCCTTGACAGTTTTCACGTTTAATTATGAAGCTAATATGGTCAAATTTGCTGTAGTTCTTCCTATTTTATCGTGATTCTTTATAATTGAGCGCTTTTTCTGGAATTTACAAAGGCTTTGAGGCCATTTACATCGTCGCATTAGATTGAGATTTGTTTAATTTTTTTCGGTGTAAACGGCAAATCCAATACGACCCCTCGTATCGAATTGGATTGGATTCAACTTGTCCCAAATGTCCCAAAAATTTTCGGAGCGCGCGAAGCGAAATTCGGAGTACATTTGACGTTTAACCTAACCTTAATTTTGTGTTATTATGGTGAAGAAGCTAAGTACAAAATAAAATATTCAGGTCTTTTTGTGTTGTACGCGAAGATATGGGCGACGAAAAGGGTAAAAAGAAGTGGCAAACCAAGGAGACGAAGCTCCTTCTCCAAATTGTGCATGAGAAGGAGATTGTGGCGATGATGGACTCCAAAAAATTCCGCAACCAAGAAGTGTTTGCGGAAGTTGAAAAAGAGTTCCTTAAACAAGGATATCAACGTGATGTTAAGCAGATTGAAATTAAATTTAAGAATCTTAAGCAAGAGTACAACCGAATCACCAGCTGGAACAACACGTCTGGCAATCCCCGTCGTGAGCACGAGTTCCAACAAGAATTGGACCTTATTTTCCTCAATAGGCCGAGGGAAGTTTTTCATCAACTGCATGGCTGTGAAAGCACCGAGGAGGAGAGCACTGGTAATTCTTTCTTTTTATAAATAAAGCCTTACGTAGTAATGTTTTTTTTTTAGGAAAAGACATCGTGCAGAATCCAGAAGATGTTGATGATGTAGCAACTCCTCAGACATCATCAAGCTCTTCTAAATTGAAGAAAAGAAAGAAGGAGAGTGACCTAATGGCTGCTACCAAAGTTTTTCTTGCTGCACAAAAGGAGTTGTTCGAAAAAGAGGCTGAAAGGGAGGAGAAAGAAAATGAAAAGGATAGGGAACTTCTCCGTAAGTTCCTCGAGAAATAAATAGCGAATCTGCAGTCATCCGTTTAAAAACCATTTTTTGATATACCTAAATGTTTCGTAAAGGTTTCTTTAGAATTCTGCAATTATCTGAAATATATTTGACCTTTGCAAACAATTAAAGAAAAAAAAACGGAAAACAGTAAAAAAATCTGTACTACATTAATTTGTATTTCGATATTTCAATACATTTTTTTGGAAAATACTTGAAGTAATGTAATCCACTGGTAAATATAAATTAGTTAGATGAATTAAATGTTTGAATAAGATAATTCAGCAAAGTGTTTCGAATAGTTGTTCCATCCAAGGAATCCCTCTCGTGAGATTGATATCTTGGTGGTTCAGGAAAATCTTCTAATTCTCTAGGAGTAGGAATCCAATCAACTTGAAATTCATCATTTTCATCTTCGACGAAATTGTGTAATGTGCAGCAAGCTGCAACTACCTGAGGCATAAATGTGTAAATTATGTCGCTCCTTTTTAAGAGAATTCTCCATCTTCCCTTCAATCGACCAAATGCAATTTCTACTGTAACCCTTGCTTTGTTTAAAAATTTGTTAAATTGGTCCTTATCCGCTGGTAGATTTAAACCGTAAAAGTCCTTCATTAGCCATGGAAGAAGGGGATACGCTGGATCTCCAACTATAATATATGGAATATTTACATTATTCAATTGAAAATTACTTTCCGGAATAAGTTCATCATGTCTTAGAAAGAGAGATGAATTTTTGAAAGCAAACGCATCATGGCATGATCCTGGAAACTTTACGCTCACGTGTATAAACTTAATATTGTGGTCTACTGTTCCTTGAAGTATGATTGAGCCGTAGTTTTTTCGATTCATAAAATCTTTGCGTCCTTCTTCTGGTGGTAAAATCGGAATGTGACTTCCATCAACTGCTGCTATGATTTGCGGTAAGCCACACATGTTCTTAAATTCTTCCGTTGATCTCCTACATCGATCTTCATCTGGCATACGAATGACTCTTCTCATTAGTTTCCTGTTAATGCATTTTACTACTCGGTGAAAATAACGGCACACCGTGCTCTTATGCACACCAAATACGTCTCCAACGACCCTGTATTCTGCACAGCTAGCCAACTTATAGAGGGTGAGCGCAACTTGTTTCTCAGGGGATACAGGAACACGAGTAGCTATAAAATTTGGTAAATGTCGCAAATCCTCCAGAAGAAGTTGAACTAACTTATTAAAGGAAACTCGGGACATCCGAAACGCAGCTTTAAATTCTTCCTCTGGTGCTTCATCTCTGAGCCTAATCCACGCAGCATCGGTCCTGGGATAAGCCCACACTGTTCTAGTCCTCCTGCTTCGATAGCTCAAGAGAAAGAGCTTAAAATATTCGAAGAGAAATAATCTATAAAGAATATATCGTTTTATCAAAATTCATCACATTTTAGATATCAGTAAATATTACTTGATCCTTTTCTTATATTTCCTCTGCTTCAACTTCCTTTTCAACTGCCTTTTCACGATAAAGTATTTTGTGATACTCCTCATCACCAATCAATTTTGCGTGGAAACTCTTAAAATAACTCAACAATCCAAGGTTGAAGTTGAAAATATTATTTTTAACCTCACAAAAATATCATTCCGCTAAAAATCCAATTCAATCTCAACAGTACGATATAAACAGACAAGATTGGATTCGGATTTTGGGACAATCCAATCTCAATCTAATGCGACGATGTAAATGGCCTCTTTGACGCTCAATTCTATGGCTAAACCGGATGACATTTTGCCCCATATGATTGAGAGGGAGTCTACTGTATATACTCTATATACTATGTATTTACTTGAAAGATATACAAATTTAAATGTATACTGAAGTTATACGCTGTATCTACAGTAGAGTCTCGCTATAGGTCATCGCTCTATAGTCCACAATTTATCGACCGTTGATTTCAAAACACTGATTTTAAGTTAGGTTATGGTTTTTAGTACGCGACATGAAATGTTGTCATAATTATTTTTTGGAAAACTTTATTGAGCAGTGGTGATAATTGTGATCCAAAATGAAGAGAGCAAGGACAAGTATACCACAATCGCAAAGAAAGTGGAAGCCGTCGAGCAATTTCAATACTAAAAGTCGTTGATAATTTTAAAAAAAATTACATGGACTATAGTGCGACCCAAGTGTCAAATTTGAAACCAAATATGGACTATAGCGAGACTCTACTCTTACAGTGTAAAAACGATACAATCAAATTGCACCCAAATTTTCATTTGACACTAATTCGGTTTGAAACGATTTCTTGCACTCCTCTGCTCTACTGTATTTGATTCATTTGATAATCATAATCAAACTAGAAAAATGACAACAAACTTTTTCAAAAAAAGTAGCCCGATCTTAAAAGAGCCGAATTTGCGAGAGTCTACTGTATTTTCAAAAATTTGAAAAGTAAAAAAAATTGCCCCCCCCCCCCTCCCTGTGAGCAAATTTCGTTCCTATGCCCCTGGTCTCATTGATGGTCGCATACACTTTTGCCCATTGTCCTTTGAACTCCTCATGAACGACGGTTGAATTCAAAGTGTAGAATTTGAGGTTATGTGAAGAATGTTTTTCATGGAGTCTGAATTAAAACAATTTTTCTCTGATGTTCCTTCAATACTATTCTATTATATTAACTTCAACAAATTCTATGCCTTTAACAATAAATCATATTACAGTAGACTCTCTCAAATTCGGGCATATGGAACCGAAATGTCAGCCGAATTATACAGAAATCAGGGCGACAAAGTTTTTGAAACACGCAACGATTTTTTATTCATGTGCATATAGATATTGAGTTTACACACTCATATATATCGTAAATTGCATGAAAATCCCTCAATAACGGAAAATCACATCAAAACTAAGACAAATCATGGAAAATTTGAGCATATTTGCTTCATTTGATAATCATAATTGAACTTGAAAAATGTCAACAAACTCTTTTCAAATGTAACCGCTGCCCGAATTAAAAAGTAGCCCGATCTTAAAAGAGCCGAATTTGCGAGAGTCTACTCTACTGTATATTCCTATAGGGGAAAGGCTCATAATTTTGTCCAGTTTCTTATTTTGGACACTTTGAGGATAACATTGGACACTAAAAATAAATTGATTAAAATGATGGATTTTTATTCCAATATTTGATGAAAAATGAATTCTATCTAAATATTTGTTCTTTTTGGAAGATTTTAACACTAAATACGTTAAAATTTTAATATGATTTGAGTTGAAATTGCTTTGTTGAAAATTCGGTGTGAGCAATTGCTTACGAGAAATATGACAGAACTTCGTGGCTTACTTCAGTCTTATTTAGTTTTGGTGAAGTACTAACAAAGTTTGTTCGCTGTTTTTGAGTGATATTATTGAATATTCATTGAATATTGTGTTGATTCACGTTACTGATGATTTGTACATTTGACCTGAAGTGAGATTTGCCTTGTGAATTATATTTTTCGTGTGAAAAATGGGAATTTTTTTAAGACATTCACCAGTGAGGTGATGATTCTTATTTTGGACAGGTGTTTTTCTCACGAAATTTCGTGAAGTTTTAGCTTTTGTGATGACTAGGTTGGACAAATGCCTGGAGAAACAAAGGAGCATCATCTCTACGAAAGAGATGTAGCGAGAAATGTCCTGAAAGGCTCCCGGAAAGGTCAGGGAATGAGCGAATCCGCACGTACTTGTAGTAGGGGAAACTGGGGCACCACCAAACAGGGGTACCACCAAACACTGCGATTTTTTAAATATGTATAAGATTTCAGAGAATGAGACTTACATGAAATCATAGATACTATAAGGATGCTTGTCCAGAGAAAGAATGATCCACATAGTTCAAGTAGTTTAGAAATAAAAATCTTTTTTTCGCAAAATTGTGAGATTTTGATAATTTTAGTCATTTATATATCTACCTGGAAAATAAAACTGAAATAAGTTACATCAAATTTCACTACACCAGTACTTTCCTACATGTTTTGGGATAATATTTATGTATCTACTAAAGAAATTAATGTTCACATTTTTTTTAAAAGAATATAAAATCCATCATAACACAGAGTTTGGGGCACCAACAAACAGGCAAATTTCTCACAATTGCAGATGTCGCGAGCGTAGCTTGAATGGCAAAATTTTTCCTCTTATCTTTCTTACTCTTCATCTCCCTCTTTGTCCGATTTCAGAAATTTATATCCATTCATGGGATTTTCATTCAAGACTCAGGAGAAATATAGTTTTAAGAATCCAATTTTGCATTAAATGATTCTTAATGATTCTTAAATGATTTTAATCAAGGATTGATGAATGATTTCTCGATTTTATTACAAATAATGAGAAGAGCGCGTAAATTTGAACTTTAGGTGTAGTGTTTGCCACGATTTTAGTGGCGCTGCTTTCCATTCAGAAGTCGAATGTTGACAAAATAATGAAAAATCCATTGAAAAATATGTTCGGTGTGCAGTGCTTTAGTTTTTTGGTATTTTGGTCACTCATTCTAAATTTTGCAGTGCTTTTTTGAGAATTTTTTACATTTTCAATACCTTCTTTATAATTAAGAGTTGTCGTGAATGCCCAAAATAACTTCAATGAGTGAGAAAATGAGGTGTTTTTTGGTGCCCCAGGAAGTGTTTATTGGTACCCCGGGTGGTTGGAAAAAAGCGAAAAATGCATGGTGATACAATTTTCCTTTTTACGGAAAATTGAAGTGCTTCACATAATCCTTGTATACATTAATATGCAGCCTATACCTAAGACTATAACATGGGGTAGGCAACATTTTTCTAAAATTCACAGTTTTCTTAGGAAATTCAGTCAAAATCGCATCTTTCAAAAGTGTTTGGTGGTACCCCAGTTTCCCCTACCGAAGTCAACTCACTTTAATGAATGATATGGAAAGTTTCCGGGCTTCTTGTGACATTCTACGTTTCCCTTACATGAACAGGACGAGGACTTGGTAAGATTGGTTCATCAAATGAAGAACAATGGGCATCCTATTGAGGCGGATTAGCTGTCCAAATTTACAGCCAAGTTGGACAAATTAATAAACAAGTTGTCCAAAATAAAGAGCCAAGGTCACTTCTACTTATCAATTCATTTTCAAACGTATTAAAACTAATTTTAATAAAAATAAGACGATAAATAGCTTGCTAAGTTTCTAAACAACCCTTCTGAAAAGAGAGTAACAAGAAATGTCAATTAGTATAGAAAATATCGCACTTCAAACTTGGAACTTCGATGCTTATAAGCAGACTGTACAAAATTATGAGCACTTCCCCTATTCTCTTGCAGAGTTGAATTAACCGGGAACGAGTCTATAATTTTTGCAGGAACTGTGTGTATAACAGTTTGAGGTGTCAGTAACATAACCTCAATTTGTGCATTGTCTGGGTCCTCTGAGTTTGTTTTTTTAGCTGTGGGGCCCTGAATAGATGAAGAAGTGATCCCTTTTGTGCACAGTATTCATACATTTGGTCTCCGGCACTGACCAATCGACTCCCAGACATCCGGCCTTTGAGCTCACAGAATGAGCTTTGAGTTCCACGAATATCCCAACGAATCTGAATTGATATCCGAATTCAGGAAATACATGCTGGCCGCAGACAATGTGGAGAAGGAGACAATCTGCAATTACTTGTTCAATTCCCTGGTTGAGGATGCTATCTTAGGTGTTGTGCTGGAGGTACATTGTGACGCCAGGACGGGAATATCGGCAGCTATTGAGGGACAGCCGGAGGATACGAAACCATTTGCTTTAATTGACTTACCGGATATTGATGTATTTGGCGCTGCCAATGCCAAGAAAGCTATTGATTGTACATGCCCCAACTGTGATAGATCTGTGGCTGCCTCCAGGTTTGCGCCGCATCTCGAGAAGTGTATGGGTAAGTTGTGGAATGGGGCTTGCAAGGCAAGATTCTCAATTAAAACCGGATTGACGGTGATTTTGGGGAATATTTTGTGGTGGATTTGCAGGAATGGGTAGGAATTCCTCGAGGATTGCCAGCAGACGGATAGCTAGTACTCGGGGAACGAGTGAACTCTTTGGTACGGTTAGTGACGATGAAGATGATGCAGACTGGTCAGGAGAGAAGAGAAAGAAGAAATTCCAGCCCGTCCGAACGAATGGCACAAAAAAGAATGGGAAAACTTCTTGAAAATAGGAGAAAATTCGCATCTTTTAGTTTGATGTCCAAGGATATATTTTTTTCTTTAATTCTTAGATTAATTCTTTCTCAGGTAAAGTGACACATTAATTTAACAAGACGAAAATATCATCAGAAAACTTCCTTAAATTCACGATAAAAGGTTTCCAGCAGTGAGACTCCTCAAGCGCCCTTCCCGGAGGATTTTTTTTCTCCTTTCCTGGAGACCAAAAGTAATCATTGCAAAGTTCTTCAAACCTTCCCAAGAATTCATTCAGATGCCCCACAATGTACATAGAATTTATTTTCAAAAGAGCTTTATTTTTACTCTAAACAATTTATTTTTAAAATATCGTGTGAAAAAAATGTAATACGACGCTTCTTTTTTTTTGTAATAAGCATTAAAAGAAATCCAGAAACTCATTTAAATTGAGAATCTGCATTGAAAATATTTCTGTAAAATTTATTTCTCTTTTTTTCTGTCTCTAAAAAATAATTATTTTATGGCCAATTTATTGACAATAGAAATTGCTAAAAAGAAATTACCAAATAGAATGACTAATTTCCTTAGCAAATTTGTCATCCTATTGTTCACAGTGAGTTTTCTCTGGCTAAATACATAAAAAAACATATAAAATTATATAACAGAAAATACAATAAAAGATATTATCAGTATGTAACAGAGATTCCTCTATTAACCGAACAAACTTCTTCCATAAGTTCTATTGCTGTGGAAGTTCTATTTAAAAGTGACACAAATACAGATGAATCTTTCAAAAAGAATCCCTCAAAGTAATTTGTAAATATTCTGCATGAGACATCTCAAAAAAAAAAGACACTGATATCAAAGTTTTTTTGTGCGAAATTTATTGACTTAACATTATTAATCGTGGAAAAATACTGTAATCTCTAGACATTAAAATAATCATTGATAAATGTTTCAAGAAAAATCAGTGTGATTACTCGTAACACCAAAAAAAATATATTCAGTGGCAAAATGGTGTCTAATCAATAATTACAAAAAATATATATATATATATTTCTGCTATAATTATCAATAAATGAGAAAGAACATGAATCTTAACACAGGAACATTTAGTGAATGTATGATCAGGAAGCCAAAAAAAAGAAAAGAAAATGTCTAGAAATTCTGGTGAGTGAAGAATACTGATTGAGTTAAAATAAAATTTGTATATTTCTGTGAATGGAAATTGTCATGAGAAAAAATTAAATTTTGTACACTATGGGTCAATCCAGGTGTTCAGTAAAACATCTTGTTTTATTATTCCTTTTTTGCAACATCGAGCTAAGGTGGAAGTTTCTGAAAGCTGAAGCCCAACAAAATCTTTTCAAAATGATCTTAAAGTATTATTCACATGGAATAAAATTTTTCAACACATCAATATTTTATTATACTACACAGTAAAAGAAATTTCAGCTGTAATCGTGTGTAATGTTTTGTGTAATGCTACATGTTTGTGTAATTTGTACACATTTTGTCTGAAAATTGTGCAATTTTAACTGTACACATTTTGTCTGAAAACTGTGTAATTCGTACACATTTTGTCTAAAAACTGTGTAATTTGTACTGTACACATTTTGTCTGAAAACTGTGTAATTCTTACACATTTTGTCTGAAAACTGTGTAATTTGTACACATTTTGTCTGAAAACTAATTTTACACGAAATATCTAAGAAAACGTGCACAACTGTGTTATCATTCGCAGTTGATTACACAATTTACTATTATATAAAATTGAAATTATACATTTTCACATTACGCATTTTGCTGAAATACAAATTTGAGAAACTTTACATAAATAATCGTGGTAAAAAACGCAAACCAACGATTATCCTTGTAATCTTTTTTCACTGTGTACCATTGCATTCACTCTGCTCCTTTCACTGATTCACTAAAGCTTAAAATGATTTGAAGCTCCAGCCAATCAAAGGACGCAAAAGGAACAAAAAATTTTATGTTTCCATTTCCATGTATTTATAACACATGGAAATCCGAAAATGTCAAAATTCATATTTTCCGAGCTGCACATTGCAACAGATTTTATCAAATAAATTTTGAAAAATTTTTTGAAGAGTAATGCCTTTACATTAGGTTTGTTTAATTCTTAAATTTTTGAACTATTTTTCATGAAAATTTGTTGTTAGATTGCAGAAAATAGTGAGGAAAGGATTTATGGTATTTTCTTTGGTTAGTATTTAGTGCATTTTCGTGGAAAATTTTCTAAAAATGCGAAAGAAGAGCATTTTTCTAGTACTTTTTTTGATTTTTACCTTACACTGGAAGTTATTCCATATTTGTATTAAAGAGTTCTTCACTACAGTATACTCGTACTTCTGCACTAGATTTCACTAGGAACAACTTCTCCAAAAAAATACTTTTGTTTCGAATTTTTGGGAAATAAAATCACGAAAATTCACTAAATACTATTCCAAGGAAACTCTACATTTTTCCCACTTCTTTCAGCAGTCAAACACCAAATTTTCATGGTAAATGCTCATATATGGATTTGATTTCTTTCAAAAAATCTTATCAAAAATAATTTTGATGTATTTTGTTCAATTAAAGGCCTCTACACATTGGGAGCAATTTTCGTCAAAAATCGCATTTTTGACAAAATTTTGACGTTTCTACCTGCAACAGTGCGGACGATTTCCTTCAAAAGAGCAATTTTTGATGAAAACTGCTAACAATGTCTAAACACCATAACTGTACATTTTTGAAGAAAATGTTTTGAAGAAAAATATCTTAAATTGGATGCGTTTTTTGAAGAAATTTCCAAGTCACACTGGATATATATTCTTCAAAAATCCATCTCTTTCTCAAAATTTCTCACTACAGTAGACTCTCTCAATCGGCCATATGGGGCTAAATATCATCAAAATCATCGAGAGATTCGGACGTCAAACTCATTGTAAATTCCACAAAAGCGCTCTATTATAAAGAAAATCACGATAAAACAAGAGGAACTACAGCGAATTTGAACAAATTTGCTTCAAAATCAAACATGAAAACTGTCAATAAAATTTTTCGCCCGATTGAAAAGGGGCAATCGAGCGACAGTGTACTGTATATATAAGTATTTTATTTTTCAAGAAGAGTTTGATTTTGAAACACATTTTTGACAGAATTTTCTTATTTTATCTAATGGTGTCTACACACTAGAAGCAATTTTCGTCAAAATGGAACGAAGTTATCATTCGTGGAATGATAACCTTTCGATACTATCGAATCGATACTATTGATAAATCCGTATACCTCGTATAGATTAAGTTAATGATAACTTTTTGCGCTTTCTTAAGCTCTTTATTGTAACATTGTGAATAGAATGTGACTGTTGATAAATATTGTATTGGCTACAAAAAGTACACCTATCGTTTAAATTTTTCAGAATCGACAGTTGATACTATCGAATAGAAGTTATCATATCACACCAGGATTTCAGTATAAGAGGTAAGCCAAATTCGAATTTATTAAATAATATTTTTGGAGCATTTTATCGTTCATTTTCACTGCTCTAACTCCACGAGAGAGAAGTTTACACATTTGTTTAAGTTTCTTGAAAAACCAATAACATCTTTTACTGAGTTAAAAAAAAAACTTAGGAATTGTTTCTTGAAAAAATTCTGTTATTTCAAATATTTTTTCACCAATTGTGAGGAATTTAGACAAAAGGGCATAAAAATATTCTAATTAGTGAGTAACTTTTCTGGGATTAAATTGAGTTCTTGAGAATATTGTCCTAAAAAATGGTCTTAGATTAAATGGATTCTTTGGACTTTACTAGACGAAATCGCTATTATAATTCTCTTTTAATCCGATTATGATGATTTTAAGTGGTTTGGAAAGTTAAAACCTTCCCAAGTGCTTACTGCTGGTGATGATCCTCTATTTTTCCAAAAATAACGAACTTCAGGAAATCAAAAAACATAGTCTATAGTCGAGTGAGTTGAAATTTAAAAATTGTTCAAATGAAAAAGAAACGATCTTGTATAAGAATATTGTTGAAAATAACTGAAAAGCTTTTTGTAGCCACTGAAGAAGGTCCACATTCGGACCGAAAGCTCTGAGCAAGACAGAAAATTTGTTTTTCTTCTTGAGGTGAAATAAATTTCCACTAGCGATTACCGGAAGTGTCCCGATAGATTTTTTTTTTATTTTTTGAATACTTCTTGGTTGGGAAGCAATGGCTCCTCTCTGCCCTTTCTTTACTGCCCTCTTGGGGGTGAATTATGTTTGTGAAAAATCAGAAAAAAATTATTTTGTCTGATTTTTCAGATTCTCCTGATCTAAAAGCTGACCCCCAGCACGCCTTTTAGATAGGAATTTTTTATTTGCAAGAATAAGTGAAATAAACATACCCGAAATGTTTGAAAAAGAAATGGATGAATTATGATTTTTTGACATTTTCCTAGCTAGAGTCTAAGAAGTTTTATGGATCCATTATTACTAAATTTCATTTTTATTGTTAACAGATTCACTTGATGTTTTTTTTCAGTAAGGACGAAACATCGATTTCATTAGTGATTAAATTTGATTTTGTTTTATGTACTGATCACATATATTTCTTAGAAGTATTTTAACCTAAAGTATTTAGCCACCTCTTCTTAGCTCTTTAAAAACCTTTAAATATTGAAAAAAATACAACACTTTCAGTCCAGTTACTTATGGCCTCAATACACTTGAGAAATTTATGTCCATATTTAAGCAGTTTCCATACGCTTGTGTAGGAAAAACTCTTCAATATGGACATAAATTTCTCTAGTGTGTAGAGGCCATTAGTCTTTTGAATTGACTTGACTGGAATCTCTTGATTTCACCGAGACACCTGATCTGACCCATATCGCACTACATAATCACTTTCTTTAAACCTACTTTTTTGAGAGATGCCGATCTTGAATTTGTACTGTTGCTTACCTATTTTTAGACACTATTTAATTTAAAGTAAAAGTTATATAAATATTCTGGGAAGTCTGCAGAAGATCAACCTTAAAATCGTCATTCCTCGGCCTTTGTTTCGCAAAGATCACATTTTTCGTCTGGACTGTGCTGAAGACTACTTAAATCCACCACGGGATGCATATTGATTTGGACGTGCTGGAAATCCTTACCAGAGATGCATCTCATGCCGAGATAAATGATCAGGATTATCCAGATGCATAGAGCCGCGTAGGAAGAGATCGTGATGATCTGATAGAGGGTGAATGAAGGAATACCATACAGATCACCATCAGTGGCATCCAGTGCATTCTTGCAGGATTCCCCGATGATGAATTTCAGGGTAGCAGCCTGGAGCTGTTCGCACAATTCTCCCATTTCAAGGGTGAGGTAGACAGAGTGAATGGCTGAGGCGATAGTCATGAAGATCACGAAGATGATGGACGGCGTCAAGATTCTCCACGGCTTGGGGAGAAGTCTGCACGGATGGGAAATTCGGTCAACTAAAAATACAAACGATCAATAAATAGTAATGCCTCACGTTCCGCTTCCCTTCGATCCGTAGCCACAGATGAGGAAGAATGTGGCCCAGATGATGCTGAACATGCCAATTACGATTGGCGGAAATGCCACGTAGTCGCAATACGTGTGCTGGCCAAAGTACATTGAGTAGGGCTGAAGACGGAACCCTGAAGAATTCCCATCCTGAGATGAGACGACATTTAAGCGGAATTTCGTGTGCAACGGACACTGATCTCCCTGGAATCTTCTCGTGAAGACATTGAAGGTGAAGGCCACGGTGAAGGATAGGATCACAATTAGTACCAATAGTCCGATGATTTTATCTGCAAACAAACAATTTCTATACTCTCTAGCTTCCTTGATAACACCCCCTTGGAAAAACCCACATGTCCAGGATTTGAATGAACTCCACAGAAACATCGTTTTCTGGCTGTCTATTTTTTCGTACTTGTATTTAAAATGTGCACTCATTGTACATCTTCCAGACATCCAGAAATTTACAATTTTTTCATGATTTTATCATTTATCAGGTATTTAATTTTTCACAACAGAAACACAAAAAAGTAAGATATATTTTTTCCTGAAGAATTGCGCGCGCATTGACCACAACAAAAGTTTCCATAGATGCGAGCATTAACGAATCTTTATCCAATTCATCTCATCATTTCGTTTTCAGCAGGAAGTATTACGATGAAAGACTTTCAATCATATGTCGGTACTCCTTCTATAAATCTTCCATAAATAATTTAATTGTATACTACCGAGAGGCTAATAATAAGTATGAATATGTGCATAAAATCAAAAAGAGAAAACGTAAAAACCAACCTTATTTGAAATTAAAATTACTATTTGGTAAATTGTCTTAATTTAGTATTTAGTGACTTTAGTTAAAATTATTTGATGTAGGGGAATGTGGGGCAAGACAGGTAGGACACAGCTTACTTATTTTAACCTTAACCGTTTAACGACGAGACACTTTTTACGGACTGAAAATTAACAATAAAAATTAAACTGAGAAACATAATCAATGATAAGTCTTACATCTAACCTTGGAAAGCTCAACAGATTCTGATTCGGTGTATTTTGTGCCTCTATGAACGATAGGGACAAAAATAGCCCAAAAATTTAAGGAATTTTTCTGACGATACCAATGAATAATATTTTTTGCTTTAATGAAAAATATTACGTATGAGTATTGTAGTTTTTATTGCCAAATGGGTTTTGCTTAAAAAAAATTAGAAGTATAAAAAATAAATTATTATTTTCAATCAATCAAAATCAAAATAAAATCAATTATGAATTTGAAAATTAAAAAATTCGCCATTTTTAAGCTTAAATATTTACTACATAGCACATAGCTAGAGACTTGCAAAAAATATTCTAGATTTCTTCAACCTTCTACTTTACAATTATGTACAAACATAAAAAAAATAACTCTAGGCAGTCAGGAAAAATTATTTTCTTTATGGGACACCGGTGTTCCAATCGTCCTTAAAGGGTCAACTGCATTTAATAAATTTATATAAACATTGCAAGCAAAAAAGTACTGTTTCTTTCACTTGAATAAAGTTTGGGAAAATATATAGTAAAGAATTCTTAGACATTCTGTAATTATAAAAAAAACAATTTAAAAAAAAAATACAGTATTGAGTAAAACGCCCATCTTTCCTGATTTATTTTACAAAATATTCTTTTATTATTTCAAGCAGTCAAAGCAGTGATATAGTCTTTAATTATTATGAATAGCGATATTTTGTTTTTAATTCCAAGTTTCTTGTATTTTTACGGTAAATAAATTGAGGGTATACTTCTAATGTTGTTAAAAACCCATAAAAAAATATACGAAAAATATGTATAATTCCTAATAAACTAGACTTAAAAATAAAAGATTCAGACCATTATGTGACGTTTTTTGGCAACATAAAAAACAAAGATTTAAAACTCTCTAATTCAAAGGTTTAGCCCCCGTGTATAGAAATATTCTCGCAATTTTGCATTATAATTATGCAGTATTGACTAAGACCGTTTATTTTATTTTAAATAAAATAAACGGAAAAGATAGTCAAAAATTAATTGTGAGAATTTCCTGAAGAACTTGCTGAAAGCTTTCAAGTTGTCAGAAAAATTGAGACACAAGCGTTACATCTCCCAAAAAAATCTATAGAATATAAAGAATTTGTTTATATTTTATTTGTTGAAATAATAAAAAGTCAAAGCTAAATATTTTTTCTGACGATAATTTCTTTAAAAACTCCTTGTATCAATTTATCGGTCGATTATACTACATCCTAGTAGTCCCTAACATTTGGATTAAGAATACATTTTATGAGTTCTTTGAACTGTTTTGAATAGAAGAAAAATCTTCTGAATTAAATTGGTTATGGTTGTCTTAAAAATTTAAAAACCTGTAAAATGAGATTTTTTTCCAATCTGTCAACACTAATGGAATCGTACTTCGTAATATAAAAAAAAACATCAACTGTCTTAAGACAGTGTTCAATTTGGAGGTTTAACTCTTTCCGGACCATAAACTATCTAGCGAACTAATTTCACTATTTTTGACCAATATTTATTTTAGTTCCGGAATTAATCTGTCTATTGCAAGTAATATTGCAAGTTTCTAAATATCTACAAGAATCGGATTATTATGGATTCTAAATAGTCAAAAAAAAACTGTTTTTACTAGAAAATCAATATTTTCCTTTAAGTTAAGTACTAATAGAGTAGGAGAGACCGGGGTAGTGTGGGACAAGGCAATTCTTTCATTACTTTTTTCAAATAAATAGGTTTTAATCACTACTCAATCATATAGACATTATTAAGATGTATCTTGACTAATGGCATCTACATACTAGAGAAATTTATGTGCATATTGAAGAAATTGCCTACGCTTGTATAGGAAAAACTGTCAAATATGGACATAATTTTCTCTTGTGTGTGGAGGCCCTTAAGGTGTCTACACATTGAGCACAATTTTCGTCAAAAATTGCTTTTTTGAAGGAAATTGGCTGCAGTGCTGTAGGCAGAAACGTCAAAATTCTGTCAAAAATGCAATTTTTGACAAAAATTGCTCCTAATGTGTAGAGGCCTTAAAGGAATGAATATCCACAGTTTTATTCTTTTGATTCTATGAACACTTTTTTAAAAATTGATAAAAATTGTATATTTTAAAACAGGCCTTTTTATATTAAAATAATGAATCTTTATAATGCTTTTATTTAAAAAACAGAATATTTTACAGAAAGCTTTCCATAAAAAAATGTTTTTTTTTTTAAATTTTGATTTAAATATGACTAGGAAATATTATTTTTAAAATTTGAAGCTTAATTGAATTGACGGCAAAACTTTTTCAATGATCATTAGAAGTTGTTATTAATTAAAATAATAATTAATAATAGTTAATAGCTTTGCCACGGAAAACTTCCTTGGAACCTGCATTAAAGTACCCCTCTCGTACTTTCAGAACTTAAAATAAAACTGTCAGAATCATTTTTGAATTCACCTAATGCTAAATACCATTATCATGAAATCATTAGTAAGATATTACAATTATTGCCGTAGATACGGGTGACTTTGTCCCCTTACTGTTCGTAAACTTTTCATAAATTCTAATGTGTAATCGTCTTCAGTAATCAGTTATGATAGATCGGATCGGTAAAGACCATCCTTAAGTGCTAGAATTAAAGAAAACCTTACGAACAGGGAGGAGGGCCAAAGTCAACCGCATCTACGGTACTTCAATAGATAACTGCAATGGTTTTGAATTTAGTGAACATAAGATGATATTCGAAAATGTTTCAACTTGATTCAATTTAGCAATTTTATAAAATCAATTGTAAAACTTAAACAAGAAGGATTGCGCAATTATTCATTTTTGTGAACGTAATGCTTAGGTACCCGTACCACTATATAGTATCATAAAGGTTTTATCCCATTCCTTAAGAAATAAGAATAATATGCAAAACTTGAACCTTCCAATTCGTTAAACTCCTTTACCGTTCCCTATTTAAGTTTTTGAATATTTCATCTTTTTTAAAATTCTATGAAGTTAATATGAAAAAGATTGAAAAGAATCTGTTTCAACTAATACTTTTTTTCCTTTTTTTTTGAGGATAGGGTGAAAGGAACGTCTATTGACACTTTGTACCATTTGGGATATGAAAGTTGAACATATCTGTTTATAGTAAAAGGTGTATTACACAAAAAACGTTATATTACTTATACTTTATACTAGATACATTAAATAATTTTCAACATTTTGACAAAAATGTCAATAGGGGTTCCCTGTCGAACAGACGTTCATCCGACCCTAATGATTTATTTTTAATACAATGTTTCAAGAACCTTATCTTATTTTAATGTTTCTTCTAACTTACGTAAACGGATTTGTGGCTTCAATAAATATTTCCAAATCTATCAGTTTATTGTTATTTAATTGAACTTTATTGCCTTAATGCTCAATATATAATTGGGCAACTAGTGCATATAGTTTATTCTATTGTGAAGTACATAAAAACGTCTCAAATTCTGTGTTTATTGAATCAAATTCATTAAACCAGCTACACATGCTTTGTATTGCCTTGAAACTAATTTTCCGCAATTTCACTTCGATTCTGAACTCAAATTGAAGACACTGAAATTGAGGGAAAAATTCCCTATTTGAGCAGTTTTGTGATTAGTTCAATGATGTATATTGTCGCGTTATATAATTTATTAGTACTTAACAATAAAAAAAGAAAAATTTTAAATAATTAACTGTAGGGTAGAACCTAATGTTGAACCTATTATCCGTAATTGGAGTTTTTCACAACTCCAAATGGGAATACAGGATTTTTCTTTAAGAAAAAAAGAAAACAAGGCAAGGGAAGGCTTTCAGGATTCGCACACAGGATTGCTTCGAAAATTGTTATTTAATTATTCTGACCTATTTTTACAGAAAACGTGACTTAGGATTGGCTATTAAAATATATTGCCATAAGGTCAGATTCATTGAAGGAATACGGGAAAAATATGAAAAAATATGAAAAGTATTTGAAGCCAGAGTATGTGCGAAGCCTGGAAGCCTTCCCCTACTCATTTGAAGCAGATTCTATATTAAGCCATTCTACCCTAGCATAACTAATTACTTAATAGTCGGATCGATATTACATCAAGATCGATCAATACATTTCGTCGATATTATTTATTTATGGCATTTTGCACTAAATAAATCATACTAGAGCCAATTTTCGCGCTCTAAAATTATTTTATTGGTTGTCATAAGTTCAATTTCATGTTGTTTAAAATAACATGGCTCAAAATAAATAATCAAAAGCTCGATTAGATTACGCAACAAAGTGAAGGATTAAAGGAGTGTTCTTTTTCAACTTGTTCGACATTTTAGCATTTTTTCGTAAATATAAATAATCTCTGACTCCAAGCTTTATCTGCAAATTGTGGCGCAACAGGTTTCGGAGACCGACCACAAACCACGACATTTATTTTGCTTTTGATACATAAATTTATATTTAATTTATGTGTCTTGTGTTTGAATGATTTCATTTGTGACGATAGTTTTGATCACAGAAGAACAATGTTTACAAACAAATCACAAAGTAAACAGAAATTATCAGTTTTCTCTTTACTTATTAGCCCTTTTTGGCGGGATGATTTACTTACAATTTGCTCTCTGCATGTCTTTTGATTTCTTGGGCTGATCGTCTTTCAGCATCAGTGACCGATTGTTAATGATCTCATACATTGTTCCTTCGCCGTATTTTAGCGCTGACGTCATGGTTGATGGTCTTTTGTGTTTTGAAGAGAGCACTTTTCCGCACTTTTTGAGCTTCAGAACAACACTAAGCACCTAAACGCACATTTTTCTCACATTAACTCCATCGAGAGGTCAATTTGGTGGCGAAAAACTTGGGAAGACTGATGCAAAGTAGAGAGCAAGAAGAGCGTAATATGTTCTCGCAACTTTTCCCGCCAACAGTATAGAACCAACTAAATTTAATACACTCTATCATGCTTTTTATTTATGCGTTCTCATGTATGTTCTATAGACAATTCCAACAGACGCGAGTAAACATTTTCAAAACATTATTTAATGTGCGAAGAGACACCGCATTTTCTCTTTTCAAATACATGTAATATTGGCAGAAAAAAAAGGCGTTCGTAAAATAAACAGATATGCCCAGCGCAAAAAGGAGTGTTGAGGGGGCGTGTGGGTGTTTGAGAATTTCCACTGGCCCATGCGGTGGAATTAGAATAAAAATACTTGTGCACATTTCATCGATATTGAACACTGAAGACCACGTCGCTTAATTACATTTCCCTTCCACTGGGAGACTTTTTCACACGCCAAACAATTTACAAGTATCTTGGGAATCTATCAATAAATTACAGAGTCAGGGAAGGAAGCACGCGATGTCAGTGAGATTTTACCTTTTAATCACTATGACTTCGTTGTTTATGTAAAAGAATTGTTTCTTCAAAATCATCAACACTGTAGTAATTTTTTAATATTACTTTATGCTCTGATTACTATGTTGGTTTTCTTAAGAGTTCAATGAGTTCAATCAATTACATCAACTTTCTTCTACGCCTGCAATTTAGGCAAAACCTCTTTTTCTATTTTTTATCTTTAATTCATCATTACTCCAAAACTATTGAATTTATTTTATTTTTATTATGATAATGGTAAAGGCCTTTAAATTGCCTACAAACCTTAGAAGTCTGTAGAACTAGTGAATACCAATACTTTAGAAGTTGTAGTCGCACATAGGGTGGCGGCATTGCTTGTGGTCTGTCTTTACTTATGGCCATGTCGCAATTTTTGTCAGAAAATAATTCCGAAAACCGAAAAAATGTGATTTGCTATTAAAACACATCAAATATTTTTAATTTTGAGGTTTTCTAAGGTCATTTTTTGACATTGTAAAGTTTTTTGTGGGGAGGCCATAAGTAAAGACAGTGACCACAAATATGCCGCCACCCTAAATTATATCAGAAAGAAAAATGGAAAAAGTTGAATATTTATCATTGCAACTGAGATTTTGTAGAGAACTGAAGAATTTATTTGCATTCCTTCTTTAGCATCTGGTATAACGAACTTTATTTGATAGATTTCGTAAATATAGGAGAATTTGGGGCAGATTCAGACGGGTCTGATTTTCAAGAATATTTTAGGTAATAAATTAATAACTACTAGTATTCAATATCTAAGAAAAATAGCTGATTCAATCCTGCAATGTTAAATGAAATTTTTAGGTAGGGGAGACTGGGGATGTTTGGGACACTTTTTCATGTTTTGACTTTGAGGCAGTATTCCAAAAAATCACGATAATGCATTACAATTTTACGCTCTCTATAGGATACTTATGGGTAGGGTAAGGGCTCATAATTTTGGACAGTCTGCTTATAAGCATCGATGTTCCAAGTTTGAAGTGCGATATTTTCAATACTAATTGACTTTTTTTGTTACTCTTTTTTCAGAAGGGTTGTTTAGAAACTTGGCAAGGGTTTATTTTATTTGTTTTTACTAAAATTAGTTTTAATACGTTTAAAAATGAATTGATATGTAGAGGTGAATTTGACTCTTATTTTGGACAACTTGGTTATTAATTTGGACAATTTGGCTGTAAATTTGGACGGCTAATCCGCCTCAAGACGATGCCCATTGTTCTTCATTTCATGAACTAATCTTACCAAGTCTTCTTCCTGTTCATGTAAGGGAAACGTAGAATGCCACAAGAAGTCCGGAAACTTTACATAGCATTCATTAAATTGAGTTGACTTCGGTACTCCAAGTACGTGCGGATTCCCTGGATTGTCCGGGAGCCTCTCAAGACATTTCTCGCTACATCTCTTTCGTAGAGATGATGCTCCTTTGTTTCTCTAGGAATTTATACAACCTAGTCATCACAAAAGCTAAAACTTCACGAAATTTCGTAAGAAAAACACCTGTCTAAAATAAGGAGTATCACCTCACTGGTGGGAAAAAATTTCCCATTTTTCACCACTAACGTGAATCAACACAATATTCAATGAATATTCAATAATATCACTCAAAAAAGCGAAGAAGCATTGTTAGTGCTTCACCACAGCTAAATAAGACTGAAGTAAACATAAAGTTCTGTCATATTTCTCGTAAGCAATTGCTCACACTGAATTTTCAACAAAGCAATTTTAATTCAAATCATATTCAAAATTTAATGAATTTAGTGTTAAAATCTTCCAAATAGAACAAATATTTAGATAGAATTCATTATTCATCAAATATTGGAATAAAAATCCATAATTTTATTCAATTTATTTTTAGTGTCCAATTTTATCCTCAAAGTGTGCAAAATAAGAAACTGGTCAAAATTATGAGCCTTTCCCCTAATTCTTGTCTGAGAAAAAAAAGCCTGAAAATGCTTTTGATTTTCATGAGTGTAATGCATAACTAAACCAAAAAAAAAATAGGAAAAATTGTGAAATAGGAAAAAAACAAGGGCAAAGATTTTAACTTTAGTTTTAGATTTTAGTTAACAAGAAGAAAATTTAATACTGAAGAGAATGAGCCCTCGTTTATTAAAAACGGTCTAGGGTAAGTGAGCCAAATTTCGGCATAGTTGCATGCAAGCGTCAAAGTCTCAAGTTTGAAATGTAATATTGTAAATTCAAATTGATTTTTTTAATTCTTTCTTCTGAAAGAGTGTTTCTTGGAACCTTGTAAAGAGTTTACCGTCTTTATTTACTCTAAAATCATTCTTAAAACATTTTAAAATGAATAAAAATATTGGCATAGCTTTGGTGCCCTATTTCGGCCACCTTCATTCTCATAGTTCCTTGTTCTTCGGGAATTCTTCCAATTTCTTTTTCGCGTCATCTCGTTTGTCATATCTACATTTTTTGTAATTCTTTTGCACTGTATAATCTCTAGAGTACTTGAAATCTAAAAGTTCATGGAAATTGGAAGAACAAAAAAGGTGGCCGAAATTGCAAGCTGGTCGGAATTTTGCACACTTACCCTATATTGTTTTTTTCTTCATCTTTCCCGCGGATTCGAACAAATTGGAAAAATGAAAAGTGGAGAAAACGCGCACAGTTTTTGGATTTTTGCCCGAACGCTTGGAAATCTGTTCGGCGTTTCTCCCTTTCGCCCTGTATCTTCGGAATTATTTCGAATTTTTTGCTGACATTTTTATAGAATGAAAATTATAGACCACTTTTGACTTTGTAATTAAGGACGCGGCCTTAAGAATTTTACCCAAAGTGCACTGATAGTTTTTGCCTTCCTCTGTGAGAGAACAGAAATGTTTGTTCCTAATGTCTTGTTCATTGTAAAATATTTTATATATATTTTCCTACATCTGGATCACTTAAACTACCAAAAGAAAAAAGTAATTTGTAAATTTCATAAATAATAAACCTTCAAACTTCAAATTTTTTAAATTGTCATTTTAAAAATCGATTTGTCGATTCGAATTCTCGGAATAAATTCTTTAATTTAAAATAGCTAAATTTAATGAGTTAAATCTCACAATAATTTTGCAATTTCCAATATACAAGCGTTCTTTTTTCAGAACTGTGAATATTTAACTTTAAACTAAATAATAAATGAATTAAGTAATTAAAAAAGCATTCTTTACTTCGAAAATAAGAGTTATATTTTGCTTATACTTATTTAACTTGATAAAAAAGAGTATTAATTGCAGTCCTTTTTAATCTGTTGTGTTAAATATTGCAGAACACAGACTGTCTTTGATAGTAGCTCTCCATTTCATGCCACATCCAGCTCAAGAGGAAAATTCTCGAGCAATGAAGAACCCCTCGGTGACTCTCTTAACTTAAGAGATCCTTAGTAAAACCACTTTATAAAGTTTAATAGAGTTTTTATTTTAAGCTGTAACATTTATTGTTTGCTTTCGATATAGAACATTATCTTCAACAAACCAAGAATACTGGACGAAAACTAAGTTTTTCTTTATTTTTTTTAAATTACATTTAATACTTTTTTGTCCATTGATAAAGAGAACGGGTTAAGTGTTTTTTTTTTAATCTTTCAATTAAAATGAATTAGTAGAGATGTAAGTGAAATAAAATAAAAACATGCGAATAAAGCTTTAAATTGTAAATAAATAAAATATTGAACGAATAAAATCTAAATATAAAGAGAAGAAAATACAATATTTTAAAAACAAGTCCATGTGATTCTTACATTTTATTAATAACTTTTTTCATTTGGAATATTTAATTGATCGTTTTAGATTTTTTTTCTTTAGAGTCTGTCTATATAGAAATGCCACCATTTTTTCTCACACTACATCATCTCTCAGTGAATAACAAGAAATATAATAGAAATATTTTAGTTTTTTTTTTGTTTCTTTTCAAATAGACACCTAATTTGACCATTACGCCGTAGAGAAGTATAGGATCCCCCATGCATTTTGTGTTATCATTAGTTAAGTCTTTACTTTGGAGAAAATAAGTGTGTTGAGAAAGATTAAGTTAATTGATTTTTGATTAACTCTTACGATTACTTGAATTTCCGTCCCGGCAGAGTTGGACTGTCCGGCGGTGTGCTCTGCTGATGGTGATGCTGGATCGATGTCTTCTTCATGCCACCCTTGAATGGATGGGTAATCTTTCGCAGTGGCCTCGGTGAGGGATTCTCAGTCGAAGAATTACTCATTCCACTTTGTTGACTGTTTGACTCACGAGCTCCGATCTCCAAGTGTTGCATCCAAGCTGGAAAAAATTATCCAAAATTGTGAAAATAAGGAATAAAGACAAGAAATTCACAGTTCAATCGTAAGGAATTTGCATAACTGTATTTAAATGTAACTATGCAAAATTTCTCATTTTTATTAAGCAATATATCGTCGATTACATCATCCGTTATCGTATCTGAATTTTGATTTTTCAGCACATGATTTCGAATATTAGATATAAGTTACGAATATTGAATACGAATATTAATATCTAATAACTGTCGGATAAAAAAAAGTGTGGAAATTTTATCTTTTCCGACATTTCGTCCTTAAAGAAAATACCGTTGAATTATTCCTAATAACGGTTTTTCAAGGTCAAATGTTAAAAAGACACAAGAGAGCGCATTTATCAAGTGAATGGGGTCATATTTGGGTTAATTGGAAAGGTCTTGGAATTTCCTATAAAACTGAACTGGTTCCAATTAGTTTTGAACCGGTAATGAACCGTTTGATAACCGATAAATAATTTGTATACGAAATTCAATTAAATTACTCCTGAGGTGTATTTTGGGAAATATTTTGAGTGATTTATAAATCGGTTCAAATGGGTTGTGAACTGGTTATTCTAAAACAAATCATATAAAAAAATATAACATATTTTTAGAAAACTTTTCCATAACTTTCTCCGTCTCTTCATAAATTCTCCCGATAACCGACAATTGAATTTAGTCATTTTATTATTTGACTAAGTAATTATCATGATAAATAGTTCTTTGTAAATGTGGGTCAAAAATGATTCAGTAAGCATTTTTTATAAAAAAAAATCAGATCAAAAACAAAAGTTTAATAGTATAAGATTAGTACTACAGTAAAGAAACGTGTTGCACGTGCTGTAATAAATTACCCAAAATACTTTGTATTATTTGCTACAAAAACTAATCACATGATCTCCATTAAATAATTAGTTAAGTAATAAAAAGGTTTCTTTTATTATGTCAGAAAGAGGCTCTGATTTTTTATTTCCAGAGGTGACATGATAACTTCTTTTCGATAGTATCGACTATTGATCCTGAAAAATTTAAAAGATAGCTGTACCTTTTGCAGCTAATACAAATATTTTTCAACAGTCACATTCTATAAAAAATGTCACAATAAACGGCCTAACAATGCGTAAAAGGTCATCATTCACTTAATATAAGAGATACAGATTTATCAATACTATCGATTCTATGTAAGGGCACTCAATGGGTCAAGTGGTAGAGCACTCGCTCTATAATGCAAGCGTCCCGGGTTCGAATCCCCTTTAGGTCACTAGGCATTTTTCTGGCGATAAAGGTGTTCGGATTGCATCCAGTGAACTTCACTGCACTTGATTCGAACTGATAAGCTCATCCCGTACAAGAAAAAATAATAATGCATGTCTAGAAATCCCCTTGCGGGAAGGCCTTGCTCCTTCATGGAATGTTGTGCAAGCATTATTATTATTATCGATTCGATTGTTTCCAAAAGTTATAATTCCACCTCAGATTAGATTTTGACTAGTTACTGGTTAATATATTTTATTAAGATATTTTTGACTCACTTCTTAAAAGAAAGAAAAGTGTGGAGTGTTGTACGAGATAATTGGTTTTAGCCGTGGCTAAATTTCCGATTAACCAGGTAGGGTAAATGTCCTAATTCAAAACCATTACCAGACGCTTTAATTTTGACAGAAGATTCAACACATTAAGTTCATTTTTTGCTGAAGAGAATTACATAAATTTGCTCCCTGACTCTTCTAGAATGTTACTGTTTTGTGAAAATTCTTTAGATATAATTTGAAAACTTCTTAAATACAAGAAAAATACGCGAGTGTAAAATGCTGCTATTGGAAACAAATTAATCCAAATGGAGACAAGGGAAAGTTTCTAATTGGAGACAAACAGTGTAAGTGAAACCGTGAAACCAAATAGATCATATTTTCAGGGTTTCCTATTGAAGCATTTGCAGACACTTCAGAAAAACCCTTTTTTGTTCACAAAATAGGTAATTATTTCATTTGAAAACTTCACGTACCGTTAACAATAAAGATTAGCACTTAATTTAACTAAAAATTAGTCAGAAATAATACATAAATGTTAAACAAAACGAATAAACAACAGTCACTTTATTGTGTTTTTCATTGGAAAACATGGTCGATCGATGAAAAATTCAATGGTGAAAAGGTACACTTTTAATTTTTCTGAGAAATTGACAAATTAAAATTTGTGAATATGAATGGATTTTCGCTTTAATTGGAGCAAAATTAACTAAATAATGAAACTGTGGTATAGAAAATATATAAAAATAGTAATTTAGTACTGTAGTTATCATGAAAACAATGACGTTTCCATTTGGAGTAGCGAAAAATTTCCATTTGGCGCAGGTATTGAATTAGCTTAATTTACCCTAATGATTTTTGCTCAAAAAATTTTTTTTTCTAAACAAAATATCTCTGTAAAAAGACTCAAGTTTAATTTCCAATAAATAAAAAATAAATAAATTTCCCAAAACATAGAAAAATTTCCTTTGCTTCCAGCAACAGCGAATGCAATCGTGGGAGTAGGTTACACTTAAGCATTCGGAATTTTGACGTTTGGGATTTTAGCTTTCGGAATTTTGGGGTTAGGGATTTTGACTTTCGAAATTTAGCCGGGACGCGACTCATTCCAAAAACAGGGCTCGAAATTTCGATCTTTTTTTAAAATATTTTTGACTCGAATTCCTTAAAATTTTGTACATTAAAGAATGGTCACAAAGGCAACCTGTGGTAAAAATTTGAAGCCTCAATCTATTTCATTTTGAAAAATGTTGAATCTAGACATTTTCGATTTGACAAATTTTGCCCGTATATGTCAAGGTATTCAAATATTCCACTTACTTTTCGAAGCAATCTTCTGATGATCAATGAGGGCAGCAGCCAGTGGAGCATTTCCTGCATTACTTGAAGCGTTTGATGCAGAAACACTTGCAGATTGAATGGGCGAGAAGACACGACTGGCAAATTCTTCAAAAGTCGTATTCTCCTTGTGCCTCGAAGCCACTGTTTCCAGTGATCGATGCCTCTCCTCGTAGCTGCAAGGTAGAGGGAATGATTTTTTTTCTGTTCATCCTGAAAAAGAAATGATCTCCTACTCACAATTGTTGGTAGAAATTGAGCGAAGTCCTCTTTGCACGGCTAGCATTGATCGCTGTAGCCCTAACGAGGGTCGCCAGACAAGCTCCACCAACAACAGCCTCATCCCAAATCGGTCCAAACCACGGAACATCAGCCTTGCGATTCACCGTAACACGAAACAGGCCACTCCTGAGCGGATAGACAACAATGAGAACGTCACAGAACTCAGTTGGCAGAATATCTCTTCGGTAATCACGATAATGTTCACTCCAAACAATGTGAACTTCGTCGTTTCCTAGATGGCGCGTCTTGTTGAGAATGGCTTCAGGGGTGTCCGATGGCATTCGTGTTGCCACATGGTAGATCGCCTCGAGGAAGGGAGTGGCGTAGTAGGGTGCAGTGGAACCACAACCAGTCCTTGGCAAACCACCTAGAAAGCCATTGTGAGACTCAAGTTCTATCTCCCATCCAAGGGCTGAGACAAACATCTCGTAGGTACTACTGCCACAAGTATTCCTCAAAATACTATTCTTGTCCTCCTGCCCCGCCCCTACATAGATCACTGCCATTTTGTGCGTTTCGCGACATTTTTGCGTATCCAGATTCCGCAGTTCACGCAACAATTTATCCGTTCGTGCTAGAAGAGTTGTCCTCTGCCTCTTTTCCCAACTAGCCAATCCCAGTTGACTAAATAGGAGTCTGCAGTAGTGGAAAGCCGGGTCTCCCCTACCCGTCGAACTCACACTTTCCTCCAACGCTTCGTCCGAGAAACTATCGAACTGTGTTATTTGGGAAATATTGCACGTATTCATTGCTGAATTGTAAGTAGCATGTCTCGCTATGTAATCCTGTTCAATATTCTTCTGATTAAGTATTATCGAGATAGCTTGCGTTTCTACGTTGTTACCAAGTGGAGTAGGACCTGCTGTATTTAGGGGGGTTCGACTGACATCCAAACATTCAGGACTTGTGTGTCCAATGTACTGCAACAAGTCATCCAGTTGATCTAGATCAGGTTCCAAATCACCAGCTAGGGGCAATTGACCCGGTGGACGGTGTCTCAAAGTATGCCTAACAGGTGGCATAGGCATTCCAACAATTGATGTCATTGGATCTAGGGATACCATAAAATTCTTTCCAATACTGAAAGTTCTCGTGTGAACTGATATTCCCGATGTCACAGAACTACTTTGATCAGCTAGCTTGAGCGAACTGGAAGCATGTTGGATCCTAGGTTCTCTATACAGAACCGATGCATCCCAGCAGGCTTTCCCATTTATATCACGCAACAGCAAACGCACCTGACGATCAGCCGTTACCAGGCCAGCTGTTATCCCACCGCCTGGTAGCTTGAGCGTTGGCAACTCCACAAAACTCGCCACTAGGTTCTTGTTGAGCATAAACAACTGCAAATTAGGTGCATTGAGAACCTGTGGTGTTCCCAAATCGACGGAATCTCTCGTATGAATACTATTCGTTGCAGCTTGGCTTGCCACCAAACTCAGATCATCCTGCTCGTCTACCATTGAACTCAACCTCGATGCACCTATTCCAATGGGAAAATGCCCTAGGTTCGTTACCAAGTGCATTGCAACGGTTTTTGCACAGAGCCTTATGCCAAACAGACAATTCTGTGTGGTCTCCGTTGTTTGATAGCTTGGTTCATTGGTCAACGTCTCCCTGGCATCATCCACCGTGATTGTCATGTCAAAATCCTCATCAGCCGTAAAGAGTTTCACACGATCTGACTTTGTACCCGTTGCAATATGATGAAGTACTCGAAGGACATTCAGGATAAGAGTGTTTCCAGATTCAGGATTGGAAGTTTCTTGGAGAATCTTAACTGGGGTTTGCATGCAAAATTCTCCAATGCACAGCAACAGTGAATTTATCACGATCTTATCACTCTCCTTCGGATGACTGGTATTTTGGATTTCTAGGGCAATGCACAGGGCATTTATGATCATCTGTGGAAGTCTTTCAATCTTTGCAATGTACTTTCCCTTCTCAGCACATAGCTTCAGCGTCTCCGACGCAATTCTGGCTATTGTTCGATTTTTGAACTGAAGAGCCTGCAAAATGATCTGTACAGCTTCCGTTATCCTTGGATTGATCACCGTCTGCAGATCACTTCGCTGTGAATGTTGTGATGGAATTTGCTGCGTGAATCCGCCAGAGGTGCTAAATGCAGAGAAATTTGACAGATTCTGAACAATCCACTGCCCTAGGGCCGCTATAGCAATGCAACGGGCCTTGGAAGTTGGTTCCCTACGAGCGCATCGCATTATAACATTGAGAACATGTTCCTGTAAATCCGGACATTCCATCAAGTCCACATGGGGTCCCGATGGATTGAGAACGGGTTTTGGAAGGGAAGTCTTCGGGAAGCACAGCAACGATCCCAGCAAGCCAGCTACTTCGGATCGCGGAGCATGGCTTCCACAACTAGACGAAGTAATGAGAACTGTCGATGCATGAACCAAATCCAAGAGCAGTAGCGTATGTCCAGGAAGGAGTAAACTGAGAAAACGCGGTCCCCCGAGAAACCTAAGAGCCGTGTACGCTAGATCCCGATCTACGCCCGTTAGGGCTTGATGGAGAGCACTGTAGAACAGAGGAAGCTGATCCATACCATTCAACTGGCCATTTTTGGCCATTGTACACAGTAGTTGCAGAGCACAGATCTTCCCCTCCCGATATTGCCCATCTAGAGCCAGAGCCCCAAAGCACCACGGTGCAATCAGTCCAATTGGTGGTACTAGACTTGGTGGATTAGGAGTTGTTTGATTGTCATTCGAGATACCCTGATTGAGTCTTATCTTGATCAGACTCGACGTCATATCCACCAAATGCCGAAATATCTGAGCATGGAGTTTGGGATTCTGTATCAAATTGACATCTCCCAGTGCTCCTAGCATGCGTTTCCACATGACAGCAGCAACATCTGGAAGCCATCCTCTGGCCGATCCTCCAGCCAGAATAGACCTCCTGTCAATTGAAACATTTCCCTCATCTTGGGTATCAATGCTACTTGAATCACCCGTCATCATGTCAATTTGCAACGGAGAATCTTTGATGGAACCACCTTCGATGCCACTGGAAGCTGTGGGAGAAGGACTACGGGAATCATGACGACTATCATCACCTCTGGTTGACTCTCCAGGAGGCCTGATAGAATCCAGGGACAGAGCACGCCTAAGAGTGTTGGATTCAGCAGTCACTTGACTGGTTCGGGATGTATTGAGAGCTTCAGAGCTAATACTTAAATTGGTTGGAGTGTTTGAGAGCATGCGATTGAGGGAGTG
This sequence comes from Phlebotomus papatasi, assembly GCF_024763615.1. NCBI lineage: Eukaryota > Metazoa > Arthropoda > Insecta > Diptera > Psychodidae > Phlebotomus > Phlebotomus papatasi. The sequence continues at coordinate 100,209,069 of NC_077222.1, read as the reverse complement.
TTCGACATTGACAGGAAGAGGTGGCACCTTGTGATGTTTCAAGCGCTTGCGACTTCGGAAGCGTTTTGGTGGTGCCAAACTTCCTTCGCTGTAACTCCTATTGAGTGCTGGAGTACCTGAAATTTAAGGGTTATCCGGTACTTGGTTTGTTCTGTTACATCCCGAGTTTTACGTGAACAATATGCACATCCCTATTCAACCATTACCATCTTAAGAAAACAAAAATTTTATAAAATTGTTCGTAAATGTTTGTGAAGTCTTACTGGAGGACTTACGAAATGTTCATAAATCGTATGGCCCACTAAAAGGTTGCTAAAGGTTTGTTCTTTTTCACAAATAATATTCGTAAATGTTATAAACATTTACGAACAAATGTTTACAAGAAAACAAACTTTTACGAACTTTTGCCCGTTTTATGTATTAGCTGAGATTGTTCTTCTTAGCTTCTGTAGTCCGAGGAGTCACACAATATAGGCCCGACCTATTTGTGTTGCTCGCATGAATTTTACCTTAATATGGAGATTTCATCTTGAGGTAAAATTAACACTTTCGTCTCCTTTAGAACTCTGGGTACCCATGGAAAAAAGAATTTTTTTAGACTATTTAGAATCGATAAAATTCCGATTCTTGTGGATGATTACAAACTATAAGGATGTCCAAATCTAGGATATTTTTTGCAGGATCCCAATTAACTCCTGAGCTTAGATATTCTTGGTCAAAAATCGTGAATTTTCGATTTTCTGCTTCCTTGCAGACATACTGACTTTTTTGATATTTCTAGACCAGAATAAGGAAAAACCTCTCTTGGCCAATAAGTATGATAACTAACAATTACAGATTGCATAAATTCGAAAAACCATTCTTTCTTTAATTTTCAAAAAACTTGTTCAAACTTTATGGGTACTCTCGTCCACAAAAATCTAGAGGTCAAATGTAAGGTTATCCCGCCAGTGCACGCCATTTGCTTTTTGACACCAACCTTGTAACAAAATTCCAAGCGGGAGCGATATTTTTGACAATATGGCCGATAATTTTAACATTTGGCAGCGCGGAAGATTGCTTTCAGGGAAGTTTTACCTATTCTTCCTAATTTTGGTGAATTCTGATTGTCCAGGAAGTGTCTTTTATGCTTTTGAGAAAGCTTAATGTGTCTACAATAACATCGTGTTGAGAGAAATGTGTTTTAAAGTGTTATGCCAAGAGCACAATAATTTTTGTTTGTAAACATGTTTTCAAAATTTCCCATGAGAATGAACGAGATGACTAGATCTACATTTCATTCACTCTCATTGAAATGTTAAAAACATGTTTAATAAACAAAAGTTATTGTGCATTGAGCATTATTGTGTGAAATATTTTCAGGAATCTGTTGGCAAACAGGAACTTGGTGTCTTCTTGACCACTTCCTGGACATCCCACAAGATACTGGTCAATAATTCTTCTTGTTTTAGTGATCAACCTTGTAAAGGAGTCATTTGACAAGCAAAAATAATTCACAAAATTGATATTATTGACTTTTGGAAAATTGAAGTTTGTCTCCTTTTCCGTTCTTTTGGGGACGAGAGTACTCATGAGTTTTCCAATTTCCCAGAGGCGGAGAAAATTCTTTCTCTACAAAAGTATCATATTTGACCACTAAGACTTACAATAAAGTGAGTTTTACTGAAATTCGTTCGCTGGATATGTTGTGGTCCGGAAAGAGTTAAGCATCGGGAAGGGGACCGTTTTCGAAATCGTAATTCTTAAGTAAATTTTGAGCTATTTAAAAATACTAATTTTCAAGGTATCCTCATAAAAATTTCAATCAAAAATAGATTTGATCATTGCGAAAGACTTTGATTGATTTTTTGAAAACAAATTGCTCGTAAAAATCTTGTAAAATCTTGTTGACCCACACAGAAAAGATTTTTGGCAACCCCGGTCGCCATAGAAATTTTTAATTCTTCTAGAATCTTGTGAAAGTATTATCAAAATCTTATTTTCTTTTCATTAATTCATAAACAATTTCAGAAAAAATTATTTCAAGTCTGTTTTGATGGAAAGAGATAAAAATGAAAGAGAAAACTATTTTAAGGCCACTTATTGCGAAATCCCAATAAGAATCTGGGGTGGAATGATAACTTTTCGACACTATCACTGAGAGATTTCCAAAAAGGTTAAAATTACATTCCGGAAATGTTAATTTTAATCCAAAATCGGTGTAAATATTACCCTTTTCAGGTGTATTAGGGGTTAAAGTTACCTTTTTTCATGTTAATTTTACCCTTAAAAAGGTGTAAAATTAACATTAAAAAATGTTTATATATTTTTAAACCTAAAAAGTGTTAAAGTTCTGAGGAAAAAAAGTTAATCGCACCCTCTTTTTTCTCAGTGATCGAATCGATAATATCGATAAATCTATATCTGTTAGATTAAGCGAATGTCGACTTTTTACGTATTGTTGGACCATTCATTGTGACATTCTTGAAAGAATGTGACTGTTAATAAATATCTATATTAGTTATGGGAAGTCTTGCTATCGTATCAGGCCTGAGCTAAAAGAAAAGCCGAAGTGAATTTGGTGGTGCCTGTTGGCATTCTTCGAAATGCCGCGAAAATTCACGTGGAAAAAATGAGATGTTTTTTAATGTGAATATTGTTTAATTCCTTAGAGTTAAGTCATTTTCACAAGAAAATCCTTTTTATAATTTAGTTGAATGCAGCTATTTGGGTTAATTGTGAATAATAGTCGATATTACAACAAAAATATTGGGATGAAATTTTGAGCTGAAAGACTCATATTCTTTTGAGCTGTCCCAAAATTCAGGATAGGTTTGAGAAAAACCCTTTTGTACAAAATTATTTTGGTTAATAAGGAATGCAAAAGTACATATTACAAGAAGGGACACGACCTGCTAATAAGGATAAAATAGAGAAGAAAATATTTTGTCGCATTTCAGAGATTTTTTGCAACCGCAGCGCCACCAGACGTTTGTCAAGTGAGTCATTTGTGTCTCCATCTCTCTCACAGTTGAATTGCGCGCGATTTAAGAACTTTCCATTTGAAGTGATATTTGCATTTAATTTCTTTGTATTTCTACAAGATTCAAGTAAAAGGACGTATAGTGAACAGCTATCCGTCTTCCGACAAAGATATCAAGAAGACAATTTCTTTTTATGTGAGTTTTTCTTTCTATTATGTCTTTTTGGCGCAAAAATATTTATCATGGCACCGTGAATGAGCGAGATTAGTGTTAACAAGTATAGCTATCTGTAATTTCCATTAAAATTATCAACACAAAATTTCCGATATTACACGACTTTTAACGAGTACATTTCTGGTTTAAATTTTTCAGAATCGACAGTCGATAGTATCGAAAATAAGTTATCATGTCACCCCAGATTTTGGCAAAATTTTCACAAAGTTGATTAAACAATCTTTGTTGATTCGGTTCCAAGAAAATTGAAAATAACAAAATTTTACAAGATTTTTACAAGATTTTTTTTTTCAGTTCAATTGGAGCTGTCAACCCAAATTTGTCTGGCAACTCCAAAAGAACTGAAAAACTATCTTATAGATAATCTTGTAAAATCTTGTTAGGGCCTTTTCTTTTTTATTTATTTTTATTTCTTTGTCTTCGTGGAAAATAGTTAAGGAAAAATAATATGAGTGCTGAGCGCATTTACCTGGAATGCTCCTGGCTTGATTGCCGTGGTCCCTTGTCTGCTGCCCATTTGATCCTTCATCTGTTTGTTCGGGTTTTGACGAACTGGGCGTAGTTTGTCCTTCAGACGTACTCTGATGGTCATTCTGCTGCCAAATAGAAACCCCTCGTCTCCTTTTGCCCTTGTTCTCGGCCAAACGATCAAGGGGCAGATCTTGTAGATTGAGATTGTAGACCTGACGAGCTAGTACCCTCGTCAGAGTCTGCATGGTCTTATCCCATTCAATTATCAACTCTTCCCTGTGCGTCAGCGATGACAGGACAGAGAGGAATTTCTCCCAGAGAGCCGTATTGACATGGACATTTGTATGAGCCCGAATCCAGGTGACAATGAGCGTCTGGAAGATTGGCTGAGCCAATCTCCCTCCCAGAGTGTTCTTCTTCGAACTGGAGGCATTATCACTCAAAATAACTGATGTTATCTGCAAAAGTACCAACAGCAATTGTTCCCAGCTCCTTCCATCCATTCGCGTATTCATCACCATTGTCCGGTAGATATTGAGGACTCTCTTGCAGATATCCGTTTGCTCATCGAGGGCTGATGTTGTGATATCACGTGATTTCGATTGGAAGATTATATTGAGCTGTTCTGTGTGGATCATAAAGACATTGGATGCATGAGTGACAAAGACTTGAAGGACATTCTGCAGACCGGATCTGATAATCAGATTCTCCTTGTAGATAGCACCTATGTAGGAATCTGTACGAAGACGAAGATTTCTCTGGGTCTTCTCCCCGGAATGACAACCATCCTCAGTCGGTTCCAGCAAAAATGGCGGCGGTGTATTGCTCATCCAATCCCTATAGACAGCAATGGCAATTTTTATCGCCTCAATCTGTCCCTTGGACGAGAAACCCAGCAGAAATGCCTGTCTGTACACCTCATGGACAAAATTAACTGTGTCCCGTGTTGAATACAGCACATCTCTCACCAATTGTGCCTGAGAAAAGCCCATCTGACGCAAATTCCACAGTAAACTCGCATTTTCCCCCACATCTTCCTCCATTGTCAACTGATCCATTCTATTGTGCACACCTTTCTCATGTGTGAACCGTGACACCCAATTGATCAGTACCACAACACACGAACTCATCACCTCTTCCCGCCGACTCACCGTTCGCATTGTCGGCAAATCCAATTTGGGCTCATAAATGGACGTTGTGAGATCAAAATTGGGACAGAAAACCGGCAAATAGACCTCTTGGAAGCGATTGAGGAGAAAATGAAAACTCCTCATATGCCTCTGTGGTGTATTATCGCGCCACTTTATACATCCCGTAGCCTGAACCATACAATCCAGCAAAACTTCCAGCCCATCCCTGGGATCTGGAGCTGCTGTTCGTTCATTGGATCCCGGTGGCAAGAGTGGAGAAATCTCCGGACTCCTCACCGGATGAATGCCCGTATCGTGAAAAACACTCGTACCCATTTCAAGCTTCATATTTGGATGATTGAGAATATCCGTAGCAGCGTACTCAGTGTCCAAATTGAGTCCTCCACTCTTCTGTGGAATACTCAATCCCGGCACCAAGTCCGCAAACATCGTATGAACCTGCTGTGGAGCATTTTCCCCCATAGCCTGATACCACAACAGAAAATACCTCACACCCTCCCTCCTCAACTTTGCACTATTCCCCGGATGCAACAATTTATTCATAATCCTTCCCAGTGAATGACATTGCCATCGTTTGGCAATAAGTTCCGGCAGTAGACAGAGAATCTTTCCCAGAAGCCACAGAGAGCCATCCAATTCTTCCCGATGTGCCTTATGCACTGTCAAAGTCAAGACAAAAAAAAAGAAAGAAAAATACATTAACTCCCAACCCAAAGCTAACAACAACTTTTGTGCTTTTTTTTTGCATTTGCCACCATTATTATTACCAATATGAAATGAGAGCTCTGCGGAGGCAGCATTTGAAAGTGAGGAATTAATTATTTTTCGATGTTGCAACAACACTTAGTAAATAAATTTCAATTTTTCCTTCTAACAACACTCACCTCTTTGTTTCAAATTTGACTCAGCCTGAATAAAGGTGTCATACAGCACATAATACACGTGACTGTAGTTGGATTCAAACAGGGATTTTGCCTCCTCCAGATCCACATGATCTACAACAAGAGAATCACCCATAAATAAAATTGACAACAAGCCTAAATCAGCTTATTTATTATTATTATTAATCGTATCAAGATATTTGTATTACAAGGTCATCATTTTTGCAATGTCATCTGCTAAGTCCATTGTAGACCGCCCAGGAGCGGCTTTTCGTTGAATGGATACCTCTTCCTTGCTTTTGGATTTGTTAGGCAAAGGTTGTGCATTATATTACGTTTTTATTACATGTACAAATTGTCTATATCAACTTTCAGATCTTTGCATAGGGTGGGACTCAAAGTCACATACATCTATGAGTCAAGCCGGGGATCTATATGTACAAGAGCCGACGGTCTTGCCTATGGCGTCAGTCAGCTCTCGAATAATAATAATAATTACAATAATTATTTATGATGATTATTATTATTATTATAAAGAGATGGTATAGCGTCACGAAATGGTCATGGTCGTTAAACGGAATTAGAGAAAAATCAGATCGACGTATGGGGTCCCCGAAGCTCCCAACTCTCTATCTCTAACTGTTTAGACTCTAGATGTGATAATGGCCTAACACACGGTCGCATGCACGGTAAAAACTTTTGGACACTGACCAAAATATTCACTGAGAGAAATCCGAAAAAATTAAAATAACATTCCGGAAATGTTAATTTTACCCTGCAGTATTGATCCGAAATCGGTGTAAATATTGCCCTTTTTAGGTGTATTGGGGGTTAAAGTTACCCTTTTTTTCATGTTGATTTTACTCTCAAAAGGTGTAAAATTAACATTAAAAAATGTTGATATATTTTTACACCTAAAAAGTGTTAAAGTTATGAGGAAAAAAAGTTAATCGCACCCTCTTTTTTTTCTCAGTGTTGGAACAAATTTTCCTTGGAACAAACTCTCAGGAACAAATTGGTACAATTTTTTATAACAATATTATTCCTACATCTGTAACATATTTGTTTCAAAAATTTTCGGTGTTCGTGGACGAGGTAATTTTTGGAACGAATTTGTTATTCATATGGGGAATCTTTTCGTTCCCATTGTCGGGAACAAATCCGTCTAAGTGATTTCGTCTTACAGTTAAGGCCTAAACTTCAGTCGAGATGGATTTCGATGGCGAAAGTTCATAAGGAACATCAAATAAAAATCAACTTGAGAGTGTTTTATACAGATGCGTGCATGACGAAATCATATGCAAGTGCTGGCAGGAGGAGAGAGAGGGAATCTCGAATTAAAAAAGTGAAACCATGTAGCACGAAAATTGCAACAGATTTGGCGTCCTCTTCGCTTTGGTGACGGGTGACTGAGTGTGAGAGAAGGAAGGATACGATTTTATACTAGGCGAGCTATTTATTGGAACAAATTCGTTACTAATATTGGGTACCTTTTTGTTCCTCCTAGAAGGTACAAATTTGTTCCAAAAATTTTCGCTGCGAGCTACATTTTGAAACAAATTCGTTACTAATATTGGGTATCTTTTTGTTCCTCCAAGAAGGTATAAATTTATTCCAAACATTTTCGTTGTCCGTGGACGAGCTACATTTTGGAACAAATTCGTTAACTAATATTGGGTATCTTTTTGAGTCTCGTAAAATGAACAAGATTATGCCAAAAATTATGGTGTCCGTGGACGAGCTAATTTTTGGAACAAATATGTGCCGAAATTTTTTACCGTGTAGACGGACAGATGGACCAATAGAATGAGATCATTTCTCAGAAATCCTCTGAAACGCGAAGATACGTGGAGAAAAATGGTCCTTTAGGGGTGGACGGTGGCAATTTTCGGGGGTGAAAAAATCGAGGGATTATGTGGAGCTCACAATGAAAAATCCTATGCTTTGACCATTGGATATGTTCAATTTTCATTCTAAACTCCATATATATACTTTTCTCTCTGTGGAGTTCGAGCTGTTATAATTATAATATACAGGGTGGCTGAAAAAAATGCAGCAAGTTTCAGAGCGCATAGCTGTCAAGTCAAGCCGCTGGTGATAATGGTTTCATATTTTGCATAAGTGGTAGTTCATTTTATTGACTACAAGCCTACAAAAGCATTTTCGATAATAAAGCCTGGAATTCAAGACTGTGACATTGGGAAAAGGGTGCTGGGGTACTTTAAGAGGAACCCTTCTCTATGCAAGTTTCTTAATTAAATTTCGCTGGGTGTACTAAATTATGATACAGTAGACTCTCTCTCAATCGGGAATATGGGGCAAAATGTCATCCGGTTTAGCGATAGAATTGAGCGTCAAAGCCTTTGTAAATTCCACAAAAAGCGCACATTTATAAAGAATCATGATAAAATAGGAAGAACTGCAACGAATTTGATCGAATTAGCTTCATAATTAAACGTGAAAATTGTCAACAAAATTTGTCGCCCGATTGAGAAAGAGCCGATTGAGCGAGAGTCTACTGTATTCTGAATTAAAAATTATGATATTTTCAAGATCTATGAGTATTAAAAGGTTCGTACATTGTTTAAGTGTGAACTGATGTGGTTGAATATCACTTCGAACTTCGAGCCGCAAAGACTAAGACTATAAAAATATAAACTAAAAAAATGGACATTTTTTAAATCAAGGAAGACAATAGTATCCGTCTAATAAATAAATATTTGCCAAAACGTAATCATTATCTCTTATAAATTTTTAGGTTGTAAAAATAAAACATTCTAAAATCATATTTATAATAAAGGAGTTACGAGGAACCCTTTAGTAAAATTAACACCTGATCAAAGGATAGAAAATTTCATGATGGCCGTAAAGTAAATGAGAGGGAAGTTCATCTGTTTGTCTGCAATGTGAACATTTATTTTGATACAGAATGCCTATCAAACACTCAACAAAGAGATAAAATAATATTTATTCACATCATCTATCAATATTTGCTCTCTCGCACACGCTATTACAATAAAATATGTATTTTTTTATCACACGGGAGTTTTATTTTGATGACCAACTTGATGAATATTCACTTGGTGATTCAACTCAATGAGCGACTTTTTAATAACCCTTAGCAGCATTTTTACCCTACTTTCTCCTAAAATTCAACCTCTAATTTTTGCATCTTTCTAGCGGACCATAGAAAATTTATTATACTAATTTTAGTTTGCAAATACCTTGCAAATTAATTGGCTTTTATACATTTTTCAGTGAATCACTCCCAATAGTATGCTGATGATTCATTTGACTGAGAAATATCTTTGGATGAGATAATAAATCTTTTTGGAACGTTAGACACACAATTAACAGAATATTAATTTTTGGACGAGATTTAAATACTTTGAAATGCAAATATTAAATATTTTCGAACTTTAAAATATTGAATGGAATCTATTTTTTGAAAAATGAGCTTAAGTAACAGTTCCTTATGTTACTTATTTTAGTTAAAAATTACTTAGGCAATCAGAACAACTGATGACATCTTCCAGGCTTTGGACATACTCTGGTTTCGAACACTTCCTATGTCCCCCATATTCCTTAAATTAATTTGTTCTATTTCTTTATTATCAGCGTCATCTTATGTTTAACTGGAGTTAGTTTTTTTTAATAAATCAACGTATTATCTCGTAACTTGAGCATAATAGAAATTAAGCACATCAATCACTTGTTGAGAATTTGATGATTGATATGATTAAATATCATTCACTTCACTTACGCAATTTTACAGTGACCATAAAATTTATGGAGCTTCTCTAGCAAAACCCTAAAGTAGTTAGTAAGGAAAATCAAATCATTTTATATATAGTAATAGCTAGTTTTTATTGATTCTTATTATAAAAAAATCAATTAAAAAAATTGATAAAAGTACTCAAAAAATTAATTTTGTTCTAAATCGTAATGCATAGGTACAAGAGTTAAAAAAACATAATTTACTAAGACGACAACTAAATAGGGGATACTGGGGCAAAACTTGTCAAAACCCATATTTAATTCTTTCACGAGCTCTGAGAGAAAATTTAAGCGTTTTATAATGAGCATATTCTTATAGAAAATTTACTGCTCTACAACATTGCAGAAGACTATTTTCCTCTATCTCGAAAAAAATTTGCTTTTCGAATCATTTTCTAAAAGTCGATTTTGTGGAGTTTCTTAAAATTGCTGGGGCAAATTTTGTCAGTCTTCGGATAATTTGTGACGTTTTACTCTCCCAAACGTTAAAAATATCAAATAGATATATTTTTATAGGAAATTTATTCCTCTACAACTTTGTCAAAGATAATTTTTCGAGAAAAAACGTGCTTAAATTGAGCTAATCAGTATTTTGATATTTTCTGTAAGCCAAATATTCCAAAAATAGGGCTCAAATTTTTATTATTTTTTATTTTACATAATCCTTCTTTGAATCCCTTGAAACTTTGCAAGTTTAAGAAGTTTCATGAAGGCTATCTATAATAAAAATTTCAAGCCTCAGTCTCTTTTATTTTAGAAAATAGTGTATATTGAAATTTTCGTTTTGACAAATTTTGCCCCAGTCTATACCCTATAGCCAATATTCAAATTTTGATAAATAATAGAATATGTGTATCCTAATGGCTCCAGTACACCAGAGATGTGAATTTTGATTTCGTAAACTTTTCCTAATCGAAAGGGTATATGCCGAAACTAGAAGATACTAAAATTATTATTAATTAATTAAATTTACTTTATGTTCCGTTTTTGTGTTTTTTTCACAATCGCATCTCTTTTGGTTCAAAAAAATTTTGTGAAATCAAAATTTCCGTTCTTGTTATCACAATAGTATAAATCCATTCTTTCAAACTCTTCTTCTTTTCGTGAACATCACAACAATTAAAATTAGATTTAATAGAGATAGACTATATTTTAGAAAGAAAGGAATAGAAATTTTGATCTTATGAGATATTTCTGATCTGAAATGTGTGCCCAGAATCAAGCTTTAAATTCAATCATCATCTAAATACGTACGAATTAACATCCCCTAATGCCCTAGATCTAGACAAATTTACGACTTAAGCCGGGAGACGGCTTAACGTAATTATAATCAAAATAATGATCAGATTACATTTCCATCAAATGCTGACTAAACTGACTGAAATAACATAAAATCAAAATGTAACCGGTTTACATTAAATTGAATGCATATTTTTGATTATTATGAATTACCTTTTCAAACGAGGCAACAAACTTTTGGCGCATCAAAAATGATCAACTCTTGGAAAACAATTATTTTTATAAGAAATAACTTAAATTATGAGAATTTTGCGAACTTTTTGTTCAATGTCAATTGTATTTATGTACAGAGAAATCGTCAATCAAAGCAAGTGATACTCAAATCATCCAGTTTGTTCTCAGTGTAGATAGGAAAAATTCCTGTCTCAACCCAGAATCGAACTGGAGACTCCTCGTTAACTAGACGAGTGTTCTACCAACTGAGCTATTAGAGGGCACATGTTCCGCTTTACTTGCTACACAACCTTAACCAATTGCATTGTACACTGCAATCACTTACTCTCGGGGTTGCGAGATTTGGAAACGGTATAGTGCGTACAATTGTAAAGTAAATTAATTTTCTAAAATATATAAATATGATCTAAGAATTATAGGGAACTCATTTCCAGAAGGGAAAATTTGAAAAAAATAATCTTTCTATAATTTTTTTCCAATTGGTTTCTAAAACATACATTAGGCAACAAACCTCTGACATTCACTGTATATTACCATAGAAGCTTCAAAAGTTTGCAATGGTATAAGGTAGAAGAACGTACTCTCCCTTCGAATAGTTCATGCCTTCCAATAATGTGAATTTTCTTTTATTTTTCCTAAGAAGCTTAGGATTACGAAGATTAACTATTCTTTGAACTATATTTAATAAATTGTTATCTATCAACTTCGAATAACAAATCCGAGTCTCTGATTAAGCCAAGAAACGCCTTAGTAAGTGGGAAACTGATAATTTAGTCTATAATAACTGATAACTGATAATTTAGTCAATAATTAGGGGAGACTGGGGCAAAAAGTCACAAAACTGATATTTTATTTTTTTACAAGCTACTCGAGCGCCCCAGAAATTTCTAATTAGCGCAGTTTTATAGGAAATTTACCGCTCTACAACTTTGTGAAAGTAATTTTGCTCTATTTTGTAAGGAAATACGTGTATCGAGCCGTTTTCTAAAAGGTAATTTTGTGACTACTCTCAAAAATGCCGAGGCAAATAGTATCAGACATTGGGTATTATCATATTTTGATTCGCTTTATTACGGACTTCCGTAATAAAGCGAATAATAATAATATTTAGGAAATATTTACCAGTGCATCAATTTTGGAAAATAAGTAGGTAATAATTGTTATCTTCTGCGAGGAAAATATTTCAAAAATAGGGCTAAAAATTTCTATATTTTTTATTTTCTAAATTCCTTGTTCGAATTCTAAGAAACTTACGACAATGAAGAAGGTCTATGGAGGCTATCTATAGAAAAAAATTTGAGCAGTTATCTTTTTTTACCTTGGAACATATTGAATTTTGATTTTTTTAATTTGTGACTTTTTGCCCCAGTCTCCCCTATTTTTAATATAATTACGTTAAGCTGGCTCTCGGCTTAAATCGTTATTGTCTCTAGGGCATAAGTCTACCTAGGGCATTATACTTAATAGTGATGCTCTCTACCCTCTCTACGATACTCTCTCGAAGGGGTAACTCATAGGCTACTACTAGAAACGCTCTTAGGAGAAATCGGTGCCATTCCAAAACATTTATCATGTCAATTTAAATACCAACGGGACGTCTAACCGTTTGGGAGAAGCAAACTGAATAATCTTTTTAAGGAAAACTGTAAAACTTTACTGTCTAAATCTAGACCTGTCTAATTCTGCCCCGGTTTCCCCTATTTAAATGTTCTGTGTATTGAGCTTCAAAAGGCAAAAGCAGCAGTTTTCTTTAGGGTATAGAAAGTGAGTAATTCAAGGGCATAAGATATCAACAGTTGTTCTGATTGGCTAAGTAATTTCTACTTAAATATTTGCCTAGCTGAAACCTCGACTGTGGCCCACGCACAAGGCATAACACCTGTGCTGTGAGCCCTAAGATTGAGAGATTCAAAGTCAGGGGAAATTTGTGAGATAGAAGAGCAACTGGGTCAGCTGGAATGCAGCTTCTCTGAGCAGTTTTTGCTTCAATCTGGGAAGTTTATTGTTTTGGAGCGCGAACAGAAGCAGTATTGAGAGCAAAGTTAGCTCCCAGGAAGCAGTTGAATTGTGCGAGGTGAGGTGTATAAAAATCATCAAACTGGACATATGAGGTGTTTGTTCACCACAATACACCAAGAATAACAATAAAATTCACACATTCCTCGTATGTGTGCGTGATGGTTTGATTGAACACGTATTCAAAAAAAAAATGCCCAGAGAAAAATGCAGAAGAAAAGGTAACATCCACCTACAATTTCTTCCACGGGGCGATCAGTGTGAAAGTTCCGGAAAGGTGTTTTGCTTACCTAGGATTGTCTTGAGATGCCGGAGTCTGGTCTGGGAGTCCTTTTTGCAATCCTGAATCTTCAGGGTGGACTTCTTCACGTCGGCATGGGACTTTTTCGTGAACATATTGGACAACTTTGGATAAAACACAAAGCAGGTGCAAATCACACTCGTTGCTCTAGTTTAAAAAAAAAACACCACTCTTCCCCGTCACATTCCTCTTTCCCCCCAATTGCTAGTGGAATCTTTGGCTGTGCCGTGAGTCTTCACATCCAAATGGGGATTCTCTACAAATTCCCAGCATATTTTCCACTTTCAAACAAAAGAAAATGGGTTTTGATTGAAAAACAAACAGCAGGTACACTTTTTCTTCATCGCTCTCAATTGTCCACCACAGCCATTTCCCATGCGAATTTCCATCTAATATGCCAATTTGGGTATTTATCTATGATAATAAAAGGGTTTATGCACTTTTTCACCATCAGCAAACACTATAAAACTCTTTTTCATCACTTTTCTCTCCATTCGACCAGCCACACATATACATTCTTTTTTTTTACTTGACAAACTGTCAAACTCTCATGGCTGCCAACATTTCAAATTGAAAAACAACCGCAAAACTGCAAAGCGCGCCCAAAAAGTTGAAAAACTGGATTTTCTGCCCATGACTAAAATTGTTTATTTAATTTAAAGTAGTTCTTTCACAGTCCCCATCTGCAAAATTTGCATACTATAAATATCCAAAATCTTATTCATTCACGTGTATCAAGAACAGAATAAAATTATATTGCAAAAATTGAGATCACATCGTTTGAAAACCTCAATTTTAAATATTTTAAAATTCAACAAATCGCAGGTCAACGAAAATATCAGAAATTTGTGGAATTCCCATGTTTTTGCTGTCTCACATTATGTACACGGATTATATATTCATTCAGGCACTTCCATATGCGCCTCTCTTGAGAAGACAATTCAGTCGTGTTGGAGCTTCTGAACAAGATCATCGTCGTTCTCTTTTCTACGTTCATTCTCAGTTTAATTAGTTCCTGTGTCATCACAATAAAAAAATGTACTTTAGTGCTCTTCTCATCCTATCAGTGGCCTTCGTGGCAGTAATCGGGCAGGATTTTGGATATCCAGGCGAGAGTGAGGAGGACAAGAGGATGAAGAATGTACAGGTCAGTCAGACTTCCTTCACTCTGTGGTCATGAGATTATTGCGATTATGTTGCTCGGGTTATCGCCAAGATATTGCTAATGTTAATGGTTTGTGTACACACACACTCCCTAAAATAATTCCATGAACGCGTCAGATTTTTGAAGAAATACGACCTTAATTAAAAACCCTGCCCTATCTACTATAACTATAGGTACAAAATAGTTCATCATTGAGGTGAATAACCTCTTTTAATAACGCTCTCGAGCATAAAAGTTTATTTTGAATTTCAAATCAAAAAAATTTTGCTCTTTATGCAAATTAAAATATTGTGTTTAATAAATAAGGAAAATATTTACTTACATAAAATGATTTATGACCAACGCACAATAACTTTTGTGTTGTAAACATGTTTTTGGCATTTCAGTGAGAGCGAACGATTTGTGACAAAAAGTCACAAATCGAAAAATTCAAAATTCAATATCTTCAAAAGATAGCGGCTTAAATTTTTTTCTATAGATAGCCTCCATAGATCTTCTTGAATGTCGTAAGTTTCTTAGAATTCGAATAAGGAATTTAGAAAATAAAAAATATCGAAATTTAGAGCCCTATTTTTGAAATATTTCCCTTGCAGAAGATAAGAATTATTACCTACTTATTTTCCAAAATTGATGCACTGGTAAATATTTTCTAAATAATTTGGATTTTTTTTAGAATTTATTATTTATTTATAATTTTATTTTAGAATTTCACAAAGGTTCTTTTCTCCAGAAATCCTTTTATTAAAAATGGCCACTTGGGGCAAAAAGTAACAAAAGCTATAGAGCAAGAAGTAACAAAAAAGCGAAGCAATTTCTGATGTCTCACGGCGAAAAGAAACGTCATTATCATGTCTCGCCGCTTGTTGTTTGCATTGGTCAAACGATTTGCAGTCTTTTGTGTGTGTGTTTTTTTTTCTAAAATAGCTTGAAAAGCGCTTTCCTCGTTTTCTCATTTTTCTCGCAGAGAAAACGATGTTTTACAAAGGTGTAGATGAATAAATTTTCTATGAAAATATGTCGTCTCGGTATTTTTTCAAATTTACGGAAGTCTGTAATGAAGGGAATCAAAATATGATAATATTTTCAGGTGCATAATCCCGTAGTGCATAATATCGGGACTGAGTGTATTTAAATGCGATTTTTTTCATCAAATCTATAAATCAATACGAATGGATTTCATTTTATCTAGTTAAAAGTATATCAACCTTATCAACATAAAATTATTTTGATCAGTCTAAAAGTTCGATACGTTCAATAAAATATTGAAAATTTGCTTGAGTTTCTCGGGTTTCGCTATGCAATTTTTGGGTTTCTCGGGTCTCGCGATGCAGAAATTGGGTTTCTCGGGGTTCGCGATGCAAAGAGCGGAGTTCTCGGGTTTCGTGATCCAATTTTTGGGTTTCTTGGGGTTTGCGATCCAATTTTTTGGATTTCTCGGGTTTCACGATGCAAAAATTGGGTTTCTCGGGTCTCGCGATGCAGAAATTGGGTTTCTCGGGTTTCACTATCCAGTTTTTGGGTTTCTCGGGGTTCGCGATGCAATTTTTGGGTTTCTCGGGTTTCGCGATGCAAATTTTGGGTTTCTCGGGGTTCGCGATGCAATTTTTGGGTTTCTCGGGTTTCGCGATGCAAATTTTGGGTTTCTCGGATTTCGCGTTGCGTTTCTCGAACAATTTACAAGGGTTTCTCAATATGAGTTACCCCTTGCTTAAAACTAATCCGAAATGATTAACTGCTTTTTAATATTTTGTTATGAATTATTTACTTACTTTTAATATCAAAGATTTACTATTTCTTTTTAAGCGACGACGCGACGTTTCGTAAAGTATTCTTGGAATTTTGGGAAACTTTTTTGGTTCCTTATGGCTCTGGTACACCTTTTAGATCAGGAAAATTTCATGTAATCGAAATTCACACATCTTTCTTTTTCAAACGTTTTGCATATGTTTATCCCACTCTTTCAGACTTTTCTTCTTCATTTAAACATCAGATCAATTTAAATTTAGTTCAATCTAATTTTGAGCGCGAAAGAATGAGATAGACATATGCAAACGTGTGAGAAAAAAAGTGATGCGAAGGTTGTTTATTGAATTCTTTAATTTGATGATCCTATTCTTTACACTATCACTGTATTTATTGAAAATTCATTTTGAAAAAAAAGCTTCACTATCTCCATTATGTTCTCAAATAGAGGTCAATCTTGTTGATCATCAAACAATTTTAATGACCTTATTTCAATGAGATAAATTTTTCACTGATCAAAAACCCATTTTTTCAATTTATCTTGCTGATTTCCAATTGATGACTCAAATTGCAATTTGTTTATATTTGATAAGTATCACTTCTCAGAAAACTAATGGGAATTTCTCTTTACGCAATTAAGTTCTAAGAATTTTTCAAAGCAGGGCAGAATTTTGTAAAAAATAAAAAATAAATAAATAATTTACTTACAGAACAGGAAGCCAATTTTTGTACCTGGAAGATGCAACGATAATGAGTATCTGTATCCAGGAGATCATGCTGACGAATGGGTCTGTGATTGCCAGCCAGGTGAGCATCTTTTGAATGTTCTTGAGGGCAATGAACGATATTTTTGAAGGTCAAAAGGGATTTTTTTTCTTTAAGGATTCGTCTACTATCCGGACACGAGTGTGTGCTATTTGGTGCATCGCCGGGGACCTTGCCAGGAGAATCAGATCTTAATTCTGCCAAAGGGTAAAGTGATACCTGAATGTGTGACGAATCCATGCGGCAATGATGGTCTGGTTCGCTTTCAAAATGCCTGTTATGAACTGCACAAAGCCGGTCCCTGTCGCTTCCCCGAATTGAGCAATGTGGTGGATGTCAATGTGACCACACTGGAAATTCAATGTCAGAAGCTCTCAGTGGATCTGTCCAATCGCTTCAGCGAAGACGAGATAAAGCAATATGAAGTTCAAGGCGAAGTACCGGCATGTGCAAAAGGCAGCAAGCGCCAAATCAACGGCCAATGCCAATAATTTTAGGATTAAAGCCGGTGCAACTCGATAAATTTGCCCAGATTAGTGTTAATTTATATAAAACTTTTTTTTTATTATTATACTCTCGAAAGACTCGCAGCATGTCTTATCTCTCTGCTTCATCGTCTTCTGCTGCTGCTGGTTTCTCCACAAAACCACCAACTTGATCCTCGGTCGTTGCGTCTTGATCTTGTGCAAACATCTTGATCAGACTGTTCTCCATGAGAGACAAGAACGGACTCTGCTTGTACTCTGGCCAATTGCGAAATTGCTGGAAGAGCGATAGCATCTCCGAGGGCGTCAGATCACCAAACTGCGTGAAAATATTTATATCTTGTCGATGATCACTTTTTGAGATTGGCCGACAAGGCTGCACAAATTCTGGAAGTTCCCCATTTCTGGGATTTTCCCCATCCTGCCTCATTGGCATCGGCGACACTTTCTGCGATATCAGACGCAGCCCACAGTAGGGAATCCATTTTTCCAGGGACGGAATCACACGATTCGTCCGACTGATCATATTTTGCTTGACGAAAAACCAAAGTGCCTGCATGTCATCAGGAGAACAGAGGTCATAAGCTTCCCTCCTGGGAGCAATTCGCACTAAATACAAACTATCTGCATCGATAGAGTTCACCTTGGACAACTTATTGTGCTTTGCATGATTGTAATCATGCTGCCAGGGCAGAAAAGCTTTTCTCGGCACTTTCTGAATGAACTCATACTCAAAGAATATTTGAAAGAGCACAGACATGTATCTGTACAACAAATACCCAGCGTCTTTTGAGCATGTCAATTGCTAGAATAAGGAAAATTCCTTCCTTATTCATTTATTTTTAAATAAAAAATATTTAAAGGGGGAAGTATCTCCAGATGAATTTATTTTTGGTAATTTATATTTAACAGTAAGTACCAACTGTGAAATATTTTTGATAATGGCTCCCTTTTTTTCTCGAATAATTTGCATATAGATGTTTCATTCTTTCGCACTCAAAATTCGATTGAACTAAATTGAATTTGGTGTGAAGTTCAAAAGAAGAAGAGGGATAGATCTACAGTACACTTTCGCTTATCCGTGAGAGCGGGACCAAAATGTCACGCGAATTTTGAGATAGACACACATCAAATTGTTTGAAATCCAACGATTTTTTTGTTTACATTGAAAATTTGTGGAATATTGTATCCTGACCTCACTGAATCGACTTTCTCTCTGAACATGTGTGCTGTCTAAAAAAGTTACAGTGAGAAAGAATTATAGTAGATAGAGCACATTTGCTTTAACAGAAAACCCAAAATGGGGACAATATGTCAACAAAATTTATAAAATTCAACTGTCTCACGGATTTTTTTATGTCTGTTTACGAAATGTTTGAGAAAGAAAACGATGTGAATTTCGATAACATGAAATTTTTCAGATCTAAAAGA
This sequence comes from Phlebotomus papatasi, assembly GCF_024763615.1. Taxonomy (NCBI): domain Eukaryota; kingdom Metazoa; phylum Arthropoda; class Insecta; order Diptera; family Psychodidae; genus Phlebotomus; species Phlebotomus papatasi. The sequence goes on along the minus strand of NC_077222.1, from coordinate 100,190,213 downwards.
TGTGCCAGAGCCATTCGCAGAGTGAAATTCGCTTCTAAAATAATCAAATTTTCTCATCAATTTTGAGATAATGAATTTTATCTCTTCGGCATCGGCATGGAAAACTTTATGAAATCAAAATTCTAATCTCTTTCGTCCTCAGGCATTTTATGTACTTTTATCCTTCTCTTTACATTCAAAAGAAGAAGAAAAGTGCGAGAGATTGGATTAAGCTATTCAAAACGTTTAAGAAAGTAATGATCTCTACACATTATTGCGAGCAACGCGAGCAAGTTTCGTCAAAAATAGTGTGGCTGTGAATTTTAATTTCATAATACTTTCTAGATCTAAAAATTATGCCGGATCCCTAAAAATCTAAATCTAAAAGAAAAATTAAAAATGTAATATTTAGTCAAAATTAAAGATCCCTGACCTGATGCTGAGTTAACCCTTTAAGGACGATTGGAACACCGGTGTTCCATACAGAAAATAATTTTTCCTGACTACCTAAAGTTAGTTTTTCCTTATATTTGTACGTTTTTGCAAAGTAGAAGATTGAAGGAATCTAGGATATTTTTTGCAAGTCTCTAGCTATTTTCTGTATAGTAAATTTTTAAGCTCAAAAATGACGAATTTTAAAATTCTCATAACGAAAATAAATTTTAATTTTTTTTACACTTTTTTACACTGATTCCTGATTACTGATTTAGCTAATTAAAAAAGTCTCCAAAGAGCTCCTAAGCTGTTTTCGTATTCAGACACATCAGTGTAATCAGCAAATTACTCATTAGCCGCTGATTTATTCTCGACAACCTCTCGCAGTGGCCGATAAACTGATTTAAGTTAATATTACATTTATGAAAATTTATTATTAGTGATCCGTATATTTTTTTTCACGCGATTTTCTTTAAAAATTATGTAAATAAGGTCTTGTATTTCTATTATTTTTATTATCTGTCATTTTTTTAATTCTTAAAACAATATTTTGTGGCAATCTACAAAGGACCACCGAAACTGCAATTAGAAAATAACTATGAAGAGCTCGATATTAATTTTTTCGAATACTGAGGGAAATTATCTTAAAAATCCTTATTTAGTTTTTGCCTTCCGTATTCCAAATCATGAAAGTTTTTCTTCCAGGATATGATTGACTTCTTGGACTCCATTATGTTGAAATTTTTTCATTCAGAAGTTTTTTTCTAGCTCGCATGTCTCGGATATTTTTCCAACTTGAAGAATATAAAATAACCTGTTGGGATTTCTTGTGACGTTTTTGAAGACGACTGTAAAAACACAAACAAAGGGTTTTCGGGAGCAGCAATTCGTCTTCCGGAAGCCTCCTCTGTGTCCAAGACTTCTTCTTGCCTTGCTCTAACATCGATGTGAATAATTGTTGACAAAGTGAGGGGTGATACAATATTTAACTTTCGGAGACCTTGTATATTAATGGTTTGCGATGGATTTAAATGAAGATTTTCACACTACATATTCTGTATCAGGCATTAAATATCGAATGACAAAGGAATTAATTAATATTATGATATGAAATTGTTAAATTTTAGGTAATTATTCCATGAATTTTACAAAAATGACAGACCTCTTTGAGGATTCTGAATTCCCGTCAAACTGCAAACTCTCCACAAACTCTGTCAAACTGCAAACTCTGCGATAATCAGTACCCATTAGGAGCTTTTTTGGAGAAAGCTCATAACCTATGAATAACTACGCACATTTGTTTATTAATCAGCCAAACAAATCAGATAAATCTCTGAATTGACCCCTTAAGGTTATACGGGCTACAAACCTAAGACTTAGCCATCTGGCTTAGCTCCTCTAATTCCTAATCAAGTATTGTTTTTTCAGGAAATTGTTGTTTAGGATTGAAAATTTAGGACAAATAATTCATTATATTTTAAAAAATCAATAAAATTGCTTGTTTAAGATTTTTGAGACCTACGGGAACTGGGCTAAACCTCCAGTCTGAAGCCGGCATTATTGCGATTTGTGCGTCAAGGCAAGAAATTAAATTTGAGCAGCCAAAAATCAGATTTGATCCTTACAGTATTTAGGACTACGGCTTTGGCAAACCTTTTAGGTCTGGAAAATTTCAAAAAGTCTTAATTCGAATCTATTTCTTTCCCATACGCTGTATAAAGATTTAGGATCTTAAATGAGAAAAAAATATTTACCAATTTAAACGCTTATTTTTAATTTTTTACTGTCCATATTTTTTCTTGTGTAAAATTGAAAATATAAGAACAGTAGCATGAAAAGCTTTAAATATTTGCCAAGCTTTACTTAAAATTTAATTTCATCTTACTATTATTCCATTAAAAATTTTTACTAAAAATTTCAGCATTTATCTGAACATCAAACACAAATTGATTTTAAATTTTTTTGATTTAGTTTGTAACAAAATTATTAAGTTTCTTTAATTAGAAAGAACCAGAATTGCATTGATAGCAAAGTAATTTTCAGGAGTAGGATTACTTATCTTTTTTTTCAATGTTATTTTATTTTTTCTTGATCAGATACTTCCCCCTTTAAAAAATTTTGTAGAAAAAATTGTAAATGTACTTACAATGTAGATGGGAGGAGGAACGACCAGGAACATTTCGCATCTGCCGTACGTTAGAAAACTGCTCTGGTAAACCAAAGAATTCACCAGATGCTTGAAGAAGTTCCCAGAGCCAATAGCTCCAACGATTCTGGCATTGGGCTCTGCAAGAATCAACTTTTAAAATCCCTAAATCGAATGGAAGGAAAAGAAATGAATTACCTTCAGTCCAATCTCTCTTGGGCAGCTTTCCGTCTAGAAGTTTTTGCACCCGATCCCCGTTGTCCAGTTTGTCCTGGTATGCAATTCTCCACAGAGCAGTCAGATCCTCTTTCTTCAGTGACACCCTGTCCAGATGCTCAGAGACAATCTTCTCGAGATTCTTGGAAAATTCCTCAACAGATTCGAACAAGTGAATCTTCTGACTGGTGACTCTGAGTAGCTGCTGTGTGAGAATTCCACATCCTGGATTAATTTCCAAGATTGGGGTGTCTTTGGAAGAGCTCGCAGCTACGCAATCTGCAATATTCCTGGCCACTGTTTCATCTGCGATGTACAAATGATTTGGGGTGTTTAGTTTCTTGTTGAAATAAGTCCGAGGGAAGCTTCCTAGAGTGTTCCTCTGTTTTTCTGATGTGAAATAGGCCAGGAGATCTTCCTGAGGGCTTTCACTGTCTTTGGTTTTTGTCTTGCGTTTCCTCCTTACTCTTTCCGGCTCCAGTTTTTCCGGGAGTACTGCTGTTGAACTTAACCTCAAAAGTTGCACATTCCATTTCTCACCCTGCAGGATGGTAATTCTCGAATTTCTTTTGCAGTAGCGAGAAAGGAATTTAATACAAGGATTTCTGGGTATAGCAATCATATCAATTATCGCGTATTATTAGAGAAAACTCAGGATAAAAGGTAAGAGAAAAAAACAAAACACACAAGTCAAAAATAGTTCACTCGAAAATGTTGGTAGCCGTGTGCGAAACAAATATATTTGTCTCACTCTCTCTCTGTAAATTGGTAGTAACGGATTGTTTTAAATTTAAAAGTAAAGACGCCGACAAGCCGCAACATTGTGAAAAGAAGTCTTGAAAAATTTGGAAAATTCCTTTAAATACAGTAGTTAGAAATAGTGAAAAGTGTAAAAATAATGTCCGAGGCTTCTGCAGATTGTGTTAAGGTTGCAGTGAGGGTGAGACCTTTGGTGGAAAATGAGATTTCTAAAGGTTGCCAGCAGGTCATTGTGAAGGAGCCTCATGTGCCCCAGATTTCCATCCCTGGAGATCGTTCCTACACCTTTAATCAGGTTTTCATGCCTGAAGATGATCAAACAGTGGTCTACAATGACGCAGTGAGGGGAATGATAGAGAAACTCTTTGAAGGTAATGCAAAAGATTCCCTGGAAAAATGTCCAGAATTTAACAGAATTTCCCTTTGAAGGATACAATGTCACGATCTTAGCGTATGGCCAGACAAGCTCTGGGAAGACATACACCATGGGCACCACGTACAGTGGCAAGGAGGATAGTAGTGCTGGTATTATTCCTCGAGCCATGACGGATATTTTTCAGCAAATTGACGAGATGAAGAGGGAAAATTTTACCTTTTCCGTCTCTTGTACATTTCTGGAGCTGTATCAGGAAGATCTCTATGATTTGCTTGCAGACAAGCCGCGGGAGGGCAATACCCTTGATATTCGCGAGAGTAACAATAATATTGTGATTCCGGGAGTGACAGAAGTGACTGTGGCGAGTGCTTTGGAGACTACAGATTGTCTTATTCGGGGCTCAGCTGGACGGGCAGTTGGAGCCACAGCTATGAATTCCCAATCAAGTAGATCCCATGCGATTTTCTCCGTCAAAATTGAGATCACTAGCAGCAAGGAGACAGTAAGTGCAAAGTTCCAGTTGGTTGACCTGGCTGGCTCCGAGAGGGCCAGCAAAACCAAAGCGACAGGTGAACGATTCCGGGAGGGCGTGAAGATCAATCAGGGTCTGTTGTGTTTGGGAAATGTGATTTCAGCGCTGGGAAGTGGGAATAATCAGGGAAACTTTGTTTCCTACCGAGATTCCAAGCTGACACGCCTGCTGCAGGGATCTCTGGGAGGGAATTCTGTAACTTTGATGATTGCCTGCGTCAGTCCGGCGGATTACAATGTCGAGGAGACCATCAGTACTTTGAGGTATGCCAATAGGGCTAAGAATATCAAAAATAAGCCCATTGTCAACAGAGATCCCAATGTGGCTGAAATTATGGAACTTAAGAAGATCATCCAGCAGCTCAGGCTCCAAATCCTGGCCAATAATGCACCTCAGGGAGAAGTGGCTGCTGTCAAGGGAGTCGATGATGGACAGCTGCGACGGGAGCTGATAGCGGCCAATGAGAGAAACATCCGGATGCAGAGGGACTTCCAGGCGACTCTCAATGATCTCGCAGACTTCCAGATGAAGTGCGTCATGGCGGAGAATATCAATGAGGAGCTGCAGAAGTTGGTGGAGGAGCTCAAGAAGGAGACAGATGGCTATGGAACAACTTACCTGGATCAAGAGCTGGAGGATGAGAAAAAGCTCGAAGATCAGATTGAAGCCTTTGGGAGGATCAGAAACACCGTGGACAAAATCAGTCAGCTGATGCTGCAGCACAAGGACGAGGTGGAAAAGATGAATGAGTCCAGCAAGAGCTTCTGTCAGGATCTTGGAGGGAAGGAATCTATGGATACAGCAGAGATGCAATTGAAACTGGAAGCCTGTACGTCCAAGCAGATGACCTTCAACAATGAACTACGTGATCTCAATCTGCAGCTGGCGCAGAAGGAGGAGCTGCACAAGAGATGCGTGGAGAATCTCATGAGGGAGGAAATTGATGAGAAGATCCGGGACTATGAATCACTGATCACGCAGCTGGAGCGAGAACGAGAGGAATTGCAGGAGAAACTCAATGGGAAGAAGACCACAGCGACGGCCAAGTTGGCTGAGGAGCGCAGGAAGCGTTTGCAGCATCTGGAAATGGAGATTGCGGACATGAAGAAGAAGATAACGCAGCAGTCGAAGTTGCTGAAGGTGCGCGAGAGGGATTCGCAGAAGGTCGTAACGCTCACCATGGAGATCCAACAGATGCGTCAGACAAAAGTGAAGCTGATTCGTGCTATGAGGGCTGAGAATGAGAACTTCCGGAACTGGAAGCTGGCCAGGGAGAAGGAGATGTGTCAGCTCAAAGAAAAAGACAGGAAGAGGGCGAATGAGATGAAGAGGATGGCTGATATGCACAACAAACAGAGCAATGTGCTCAAGAGGAAGTTCGAGGAGGCTGTGGCGAAGGCAAAACGCCTCGAGGAGACTCTCGATCGCCAGAAGGCTGTTCAGTCGATGAGAAAGGGCAACATGAGCAAGCTGGGCGGGGAACAACTCACCACATGGCTTGATCATGAGATTGAAGTAATGATGTCCACAATTGATGCAAAAGTCTCACTGGATCATCTCATGGAGGATCGTGGGATGGTGACAATGCGTCTCAATGAGACCAGAGCTCTTCCCATGCCCAATCTCGATGAAGTGGCTGAACTGGAGGAGGATCTAGAGATGAGAAATGCCCAAATAACTGACCTTCAGCAGAAAACAATGAACTTCAATGTGACATCCAAGGCAAAGACAATTTCCGATGGGATTGTAAGTCTCCAGGATGCACGAATGGGCATTAAGCATATCTTCGGGGTCCTGGCTGAAGTTCGCCGGGAGAATGCTCAAAAGGATACCGTCTGTGAGACGTACAGGACGGAGCTGGAAGAGCTCAAAGAGAAAATTGAAAAGCTGGAGACTCAGCAGAAAGAAAAGGATCGTCAGCATTCTCTGGCTCTCACGGAAGCAGATAAAAATTACCAGGAGAAAATCACGATAGTTCTACGAAATCTCCGGGATGGCGAATTGAATTCTCAAGGAGTCAAAGAAATCGATTCTGTCCTCCTGGATAAACTCGATGAGCTCCGTGAGGAGAATGAGGCCCTGAAGAAGAATGAAGAGAAGCTCCAAGCCGAAATTGAGAAGCTGAAGCAGCCGAAGCGCAAGAAGTCAGTGAATCCTCCTGCACAACTGAACATCACAGCGGACATTCTGACAGAAACCGATACAGAGGACGAGGAGGAGGAAGATTCCAGCGATGTCGAATGGAGGCTAACCCCGTTCGTGAAGAAAACCAAGAAGATCTCAGATGCCAGTTCCGAGGGGTCCAACAAGAGAAAGAGAAAGTCGGACAATTCAGGGACTTGCCACTGCAAAACAGATTGCTCCAAGAAAAACTGCGGATGTCGCAAAGGAGATCAAGTGTGCACGGAAAAGTGTCGCTGCCCAGACACCTGTGTCAACAAGGTGCCCGAAGTGAAGGAGGAAGTGTCCAGCAGCACAAATGAAATCATTGATCAGGAAGAAGAGGAAGATAAGGAAAATACGCCAATGAAGAAGCCCAAGTAAGAATCCCTGCAAAAATCCTGCCAAAAGAACTTTTTTTAAAATAATCTTTTGCATTTCAGAACCGAATTCAAGGAGCCTGATCACTTAACGCCCTATCCGTATAAAAACAAAAAGCGCACTTTCTTCGAGTGAGTCTAATGTTTTTCATTTGATTTTTTTACATTCAATAAATTATGATTTGATTTTTCATCTTAGAATTTGTTTTTTTTTATTAAAATTGATACGATAGCTCCTCTCGTGGTGAAACCACAAATTCTCAAGGTTCCGAAAAGTTGTGAAAACTTCCGGATTTCAAGAGCACCTTTCACACTTTTTGGCTACACAAAATCTCCATTAATTAAATCGAAATGGCAAGAAAGAAATGAGTAGTTAAAAAATTTGGTCAGTAAAAAATCAAATTTGACCAGCAAAAATTAATTTAGATCAGTAAATAATTCAAATCGGTTCGTAAAAAAATTATTTTCGATCAGTAAAAAAAATCGATAAGCAAATGTTAATTTTGACCAGCAAAAATCAAAATCGATTAACATAATATTAAATTCGACCAGTAAAACTTAATCCTGTTCAAAAAAGAATAAATTTGATGAGTTTAAAATCAAATTTGATTCAGAAAGATATTAGAATATAAAAAAAATTAAATTTGACCAGTAAAAAAACAAAATTGGTTAGTAGAAAATTAAAACTGTATCAGTAAAAAATTAAAACTGATAAGGTAAAATTAAAATTATTCAGTTATGGTTCCGGCACACCTTTTAGATTAGGAAAATTTCATGAAGTCGAAATTCGAAACCCTTTCTTTCTCACATATTTTGCATATGACTATCTCATTCTTTCGCATAACAAATTCGATTGAGCTAAATTGAATTTGGAGTGATGTTTAAGAGAAGAAGAAGAGTGCGAGAGAATGAGATAGACATATGCAAAACATGTGAGAAAGAAATGGATCCGAAATTCGACTTCATGAATTTTTCTTGATCTAAAAGATGTGCCGGAGCCATTATGGCGCTAGCACACCTTTTAGGCCAAGAAAATTTCATAAAATCGCAATTCATCTTTTCCTTTTCAAATTGTTTGCATGAGTCTATTCTACTCTTTCACACTCTTCTTCTTCTTTTAAACATCACAGCAAATTTAATTTAGTTCAATTCAATTTTGAGAGCGAAAAAGTGGTATAGACCTTTTGAGGAAGAAAGAGAAGTGAATTTTTACTTTATGAAATTTTCTTTATCTAAAAGGTGTGCGGGACCCGTTAAAAATTGAATTTAGTCAATAATGGCTAGTCAATATTAATTTGCTGAACACTACAAGTAAAAAAAAAAAAACAAAAATCGTTTAGTAAAAAATTGAATTTTCTGAACGAAAACTTTAAATTGACCTATAAAATAAAATATGAATAGCAAGAATTTAAATCGGTCAGTAGAAAATTAAATTATATCACAAAAAATAAAATTGTTTTATGATTCCGGCACACCTTAAAGATCGGTCAAATTTCATGAAATCAAAATTCGCTTCCATTTCCTTCTCAAAAAAAAGATTTGCATAAGTCTGTTCCACTCTTTCGGACTCCAAATTGGACTGAACTAAATTTAATTTGGTGTTATGTTCAAAAGAAGAGTGCATAGGAGTAGGATAAACATATGCAAAGCTTTTATGGAAGAAAGGGAAGGGATGTAAATTTTGATATTATGAAATTTTCCTGATTCAAAAGGTGTGCCGAAGCCATAAAGGAAACGGCACAGCTTTTAGATCTATAAAATTTCTTGAAGTCGAAATTCACTTCTATTTCTTTTTTAAAGGTTTTTCATATGACTATCCCACTCGCACTCCTTTGAACTCTTCTTCTTTTTGTGAACATCACAACAAATTTAATTTAGTTTGAGAAAGGCATGTCAATTTTTATTTCATGAAATTTTCCTAATGTAAAAGGCGTGGCCGGAGGCTGAGAAAAATTTAATGTGGTCAGTAATGGCTCCGCCACACCTTTTAGATCAGGAAAATTTCATGAAGTGGAAATTCGAATCCCTTTCTTACACGTTTTGCATATGTCTATGTCATTCTTTCGCATACTTTTAAACATCCCAACAAATTTAATTTAGCTCAATAGAATTTGGAGTGCGAAAGAATGAGATAGACATATGCAAAATATATGAGAAAGAAAAGATGTGTATTTTGATTTCCTGAAATTTTTCTGATCTAAAAGGTGTGCCGAAGCCATAAGTACCTGTTTTTTTTTTACAAAACTAAGATCTAATGGCTCAGGCACACCTTTTACTGTGTTATCACACTTGCACATTAAAATTTTAATATGATTCACATTAATTGTCGCTGGTGAGAGTCCAAATGTGTAATTTGTGTGTTTGAATCATTTTATATTCAAAATTTGATCTATTTGTTGATAAAAAGGTAAACTTGGCCCACAAAATTTGATATAAATTGATTTGTAGCATTAATGCGAAAAATTAATGTGATTTTCTCTTTAATTTTTTAATGTGAAAAATATTTATGTTTTAGGTAAATTTAAACTTATTTTTGCAGGCCAAGTCCACTTCTTTATCAATAAATAGAAAAACCCCAAATATTAAATGACTCAAAGACACAAATAACATATTTGGACGCTCACAAGCGACAATTAATGTGAATCACATTAAAATTTTAATGTGCAAGTGTGATAACGCCGTTAAGCGGTCATCAGACTAGAGGTTTAGCCCAGTTCCCGAAGGTCTCAAAATCCTGAATAGCGAGTAATTTCACTGCTTTTTGAGAACCTAATAGGTCACTTATCTTTAATAATGCAATCTTATGTTAAATTTTTCCAAATAATCGTAATTGATAAGAAATTAGACCAGTTAAGCCATATGGCTAAGTCTCAGGTCTGAAGCCCGTATTAGGATAGATTAATTAAAGGAATATGGGAAAATATGAAGTGTTCGAAGCCAGAATATGTGCGAAGGCAGAAATTCTTCCCTTAATTTCAATCAATTTAAAATTCATTAAATGGAATCGAAAGTTTTCCGGGATTCCTGGACTTCCTGGAGCAGAGAATACAAAGCAGTTACAAGAACTTGCTTTGAAATTGAATGAACTTGATGAACTTCAACGAATACCCAGCAGATGGTATACCAATTTGTTTTGATTTTACTGACGGTGTTTTCCTGGATTCACGTGTTGCGCAGAAAAAAGATTTTCCCGCTTTTACTTTGCAATTTGTTAGGAAATTAATAGAGAAGTCACTATGAGAGTTGTGGGATTGATCAGTGGCGGGAAGGATAGTATTTTTAACTTGATGCAGTGCAAAGCTCAGGGACACGAATTGGTGGCTCTGGCCAATTTGTATCCGGACGATGAACGGGAAGAAATGGATAGTTACATGTACCAGACAGTGGGACATGTTGGGATTGAATTGATAGCCACAGCCCTGGACCTGCCGCTGTATCGGCGAAAGACGAAGGGAGTTTGTGTCCAGGATGGGTCAGTGTATACTCCTGACCAGTCTGATGAAGTTGAGGATCTCTATTCTTTGTTGGAGGAAGTGAAGGTTGTTGAGAAGGTGGATGCTGTGGCATCGGGGGCTATTCTGTCGGATTACCAGAGATGCAGGGTGGAAAATGTTTGTGGGAGGCTGCAGTTGACGTCACTCTCCTACCTCTGGAGGAGGAATCAGACGGAACTGTTGCAGGAAATGATTGACAGTGGGATGGAGGCGATTGTGATAAAAGTAGCAGCTCTGGGGCTGGATCCTGAGAAGCACCTGGGTAAGTCAATCAGGGAGATTCAGGGGCATATGATGAAGTTGAAGGAATCCTTTGGAGTGAATGTTTGCGGAGAGGGCGGAGAGTATGAGACATTCACGCTGGATTGTCCACTGTTCAAGTACCGGATTGTTGTTGCTGACAAGAGAATTGTAACGACATCTGGCGATGTGGGATACATTGTCTTCGAGAAGCTGGCTTTGGAGAGTAAGAGCCCAGAAGAGATGAAAGACTTGATACCCAAGAATTTGTCCTACAAATCATACGACTATGAGGATTTGGCTACCTCGGAAGTCATTCAGAGGACGCAGGAAGAATTTGAGTATCCTTTAAAAGCGAGAAGTTCTTCCAGAAATTCCGTCGGATGGATGTGGCTGCCACAAATCCACGGAAGAGGATCCTGCAGCAAAGACGGAGCAGAGGATGCAATGGAGGCCTTGAGGAAGATGTCTGAGGATCTGGGGAACTTCACTCTGAGAGACATCATCGCTGTCAATATTTTCTTGAAGGACATGAAAGATTTTGCGGAAATTAATAAAATCTACTCAGCCAATTTCAATTTCCCGAATCCTCCGAGTCGAGCTTGCGTAGAAACCAATCTCCCGGAAGGTCTCTGGATCATCCTGGATGTTCTGGTGGCCGTTACTGCAGATCCAAGCATCCCCAGGGATTGTATTCACGTGCAAGGAATCTCCCACTGGGCCCCTTCAAATATCGGACCCTACAGTCAGGGAAAACTCTGCGGAGACATAGCCACAATTTCTGGGCAGATTGGATTGATTCCCGGATCAATGACCCTCCCGCCAGATGGGAATTTCCCAACCGAATGCAAATTATCGCTAAGGAATGCAGATTGCGTTATTCGTGCCTTGGATTGTCATCGCAGCCTCCGAGACGTTTCATATGCAATTTGCTACCTCAGCCACTCAAATCTCATCCCCAGGGCCATGGAGCAATGGCAGACGCTCTCTTCGCACGCAATTGTCGACTACGTGGTGGTCCCTTGCCTCCCCAGGAATGCACAAATTGAGTGGCAAGTCCTCCTTCATTCCCCAGAGTCCTCTCAAAACTCACACAAGCGTGATGATTCTTCCCACACCTCCAATGGCTTCACCCTCAATCTCCAGAAATTATCCAGTCCTAATAATTTTGAGATTGTCTCAGGAACTATCTCCTCAGTAAATGAATCCTATTCCGAAAATTGCTCTAAAAGCCTCGAAGACCTCTTCCAGAGAATATTGAGCAATGCTTCTCTCGAGGAAGACAACAGAGCCACTCGCTGCAGAATATTCTCCAAAGATACTCACAATGGCCCTACAGAACTTTTTCTAGAACTATGTCAAAGAAAAAAGCTGAATTACGTCCTAATACCCGCAAAAGGTTTGACTGATAATGGGATTGCAACGATAACTTTTATAAAATTTGCAAATTCAACTTCCGAGATAAAAGACTTGTAGCATGTTTTAATAAAAGACAATAAAATCTCTCTTTAGTTTTCCAAAAGACTATTTCAATCATTTTCATACCGAATTAAATTATTATTGCAATTGAAAATTAAATAAATTGCGTTTGAATAAAAATTGAATTTTTATCTTGGATTAAAGTCCTCGACGGTTCTGACACACCTTTTAGATCAGACCTGAGCTAATTTAAAAGCCGAAGTAAATTTAGTGTTACCTGGTTGAATTGTCTGAAATTGCGGGAAAATGAGGATATAGAAAATGAATTTCTTTAAAGTAAAAAATGCTCAATTCCATAAAAATAGACTATTTCCAGAGGGAATTACATTTTTTACCTTGTTTAAAAGATTGCAACAATTTTATGTAATCGTAATTCACATCCCTTTCTTTCTCAATCATTTTATATATATCTATCCCAGTCTTTCGGACTCTTCTTCTCCTTTTGAACTTCACACCAAATTAAATTTAGTTCAATCGAATTTTGAGTGCGAACAAATGAAACATCTATATGCAAATTATTATGCTAAAAAGGTAAAGGTATGCCCGAGCCATTAGATCTTCGTTTTGTAAAAAAAAACATGGCTCCGGCACACCTTTTAGATCAAGAAAATTTCATGAAGTCGAAATTCGAATCCCTTTCTTTCTCACATGCTTTGGCTATGTCTATCTCATTCTCTCGCACTCTTCTTTTAAACATCACACCAAATTCAATTTAGCTCAATCGAATTTGGTATGCGAAAGAATGAGATAGTCTTACATAGAAATTTGTAGGGGCTCCGCCGGGATAATACACTTCGTGATTCATCTTAAGATCTCTATACATTGGGAGGATTTTTTTTGCCAAAACCTGCATTTTTGAAGGAAATTGCCTGCAGTACTGTAGATAGCAATTTCAAAATTCTGTCAAAAATGCAATTTTTGACGAAAATTGCTTCCAATGTGTCCCTTAAGGACGATTGGGTAACCGGTGACCCAGAAATGAAACTTTTCCTACGGCATTCTAAAGTTATATTTTGCTCTAAAAAGTTAGAAAAAATGATTTTTTCTGACCAGTAATTTTTAACCTTCTCGTCCTTAAAGGGTTGAGCAAACTAAATTGTCTATCAACGTATGTAATATTTGAACCAGCAAATTTGAAAAACATATCTTTTGTTCAGTTATGGTCTCTTCTTGTAGCAATTTTTGTCATAAATTATATTTTAGACAAAATTGTAATCATTCTTCTTTTTGTGAAGGTGATTTCCTTCTTAAGGGGTAACATGGGTCTCTCTGGTCAAAAAATAGGCCTTTTTTCTGATAATAATAATTTGTGTCGAAAATATTTTAGAAATTCCAACTTTTGGAATATGAAAGAGTAACTTTAGAACAAAATTTAAAAAAAAATTAGAACAATTTTGAAAATTCAACCGTTGGTAGCTGATTTTCGGAACCATTCCTCGAAAAACAGTTCTTGCGGTAAGCAGGATTTCTCCCAGTAGGTTCATCTGAAAACAAGAAATCGAATATACTCTCTTAGAGGATTAGTTGGACCAGTGGATGAACTAAGGATTTTTGAAAAAAAAACAAGATTTGGATTTTTGGCAAAAGTTTTTGTAAAAAAGTACCAAATTTACCCTATTTTTCAACACATTGTATTGTAAAAATGATTCTGATTAAAGGAAGTGGAAATCCTTCGTTTAAATACTAGATAGGGTAAGTGTGTCAAATTTCGGCATAGTTGCATGCAAACATCAAAGTCTCAAGTTTGAAATATAATATTTTAAATACAAATTGATTTTTTATTCTTTCTTTTGTAAGGGCCTTGACAGACCTGAGGATTTGCCGAGAGACGGCTTAGCGTAATTATATTAGAAATAATGGTTAAACTACATTCCCATCATTTTCCACTAAGTCGTCTCTAGGCTTAAGTCGTAAGTGTGTCCAGGGCATAAGAGTGTTGCTTGGAACCTTGTAAAGAGTTTACCGTCTTTATTTACTCTAAAATCATTCTTAATACATTTTAAAATTAATAAAAATATAGACAAAGCTTTGGTGCCCTATTTCGGCCACCTTCATTCTCATAGTTCCTTGCCCTTCGGGAATTCTTCAAATGTCTTTTACGTCATCTCGTTTGTCGAAGCTACATTTTTTGTTATTCTTTTGCATTGTATAATCTTTAGAGTACGTAAAATCTAAAAGTTCATGGAAATTCGAGGAACAAGAAAGATGGCCGAAATTGCAAGCTGGCCGGAATTTGACACACTTACCCTGAAACTTCTCAAAACAAGTATGCAAAATTTTAGAAAGATCGGTTCAGTAGACTCTAAGTAATCTTGACTACCGCATTGTAAAACGATTTTTTTTTAAGAAAAACGCGTTTAAAGTTTTACAACAATATGCGCGCGCGGGCGGAGTGCATAACTAAAACTTCTCTACCACCGAGAGTTTTACTCCGATCACTCCGATTGACTTGAAATTTTCAGAAAATATTTTTCAAATGTTATATATACTATAAAATAAAAAAAAAATATTTTTTTACCTGAGAGACCCTTAAAAGCAGTTTTTGACGAAATGTTTAGAGGCCTTCAGCCCCAAAAATTGAATAATAATTAGGCGCTAAAAACCTTTGCATATATTACGGCGTTTTTGTAAGTTATTTGAAGGAAATCTCCTGCGTGTATGCAAATTTTCTGGGTCTCGAAAATGCTCATAGTGTGCACACAAAAATTTAGACTGAAATGTTTCTCTTGCATTTTCTTGTGAAAATAATTAAATTTGTTAATTATTTCAATCAACAATCTGAGAAAGAATTTTCTACAAATTTCCGACATAAAACCACAACGCTGAAGGGACTGAAGGGGCTTAAATAAAAAACACTAAATCACATTATACGAGATTTTATTTCATCAGCTTTCTTATATGGTACAAACACAATGTCATACATAAAATAATATTCGGCACTTAAATGTTAATAATATTATCCTCTCAATAAAACATTGACATTCTCAGTGAATTTTTGGAATTTTTAATTCCCACCCAAAAAATCTCAATGAATGTCCTTCCTAACGCCTTTTACATT
Organism: Phlebotomus papatasi; assembly: GCF_024763615.1. NCBI lineage: Eukaryota > Metazoa > Arthropoda > Insecta > Diptera > Psychodidae > Phlebotomus > Phlebotomus papatasi. The sequence goes on along the minus strand of NC_077222.1, from coordinate 100,174,959 downwards.
TTATTAGAAAACAGAATTACATGCTGAGAATGCAACAGTTCAATTTGTACGATAAATTCACTTGAATGTCCCGAACACAGAACAAGACACTACAACTGGATGTTTATTTCCCACGGGGCGGGAAATGGGGTTCTGGAGGGTGTCTGGTGAGGGTGGGAAAATTGATTAGGGACGCTTTGGTGAGCACATGAAAGGATCTACTTTAACGCCTATCCATTGATGGGAGTTTGCTAAGTGCTTGAGAGTCCTCATCAAATGCAATAAATATCTCATTGCACTTGACGACCACTTTAGATGAATTTCCCTTTTTTTTCTGTGGCCAAAAAATTGCACTTGGAGACGGTGGTTGGGGGTCTTTTTTTTTCTTTCTATAAGTACACAGAATTGTGATTTTTGACTGAGTATCCTTTTATTGCTTTTGTGTGCTTTACACTCAATTTAATATAAAACCCGGTATTCAATTAAAAAGTCTTTTAAGTATCTTTATTTGATGTTGATGCGAAAAGTTACTTCCTAAAGAGTTGTGAGTTATTGAATGCTTGTTTTTCTTTGAGAGTCTTGAAGTGGATGAAAATCAGGAGAATTTTCGCTAAATGAGAACTCACAGAGGATTTTTTTGTGCAATAAATCGAGAATATTAATCCTTCTTGAATGAATCTCAAAAGATTTTCTTCACTTATTTAGTAACGTTTTCAAAGAGTCATTTGAAGCTTTTGAATATCAGATCTAAATTTAATTTCTTTACCACTTAATCCCGGAAGTTAATCAAATCATCAAATTGAAAGAGAAAAAAAAAACAGTTATAAAGCGTATCAGCTTTTGTAGAATACTCGAACTTACCGAGTTTCAAAATCGCGATTTTTTCTTCGCCATTTTTTTTATTTAAGGGCAGTAGGGCATCTTTGAATTGGGACTGCTTTAACTGTGTTATCACACTTGCACATTAAAATTTTAATATATGATTCACATTAATTGTCGCTGGTGAGAGTCCAAATGGGTAATTTGTGTGTTTGAATCATTTTATATTCAAAATTTGATCTATTTGTTGATAAAAAGGTAGACTTGGCCCGCAAAATTTGATATAAATTGATTTATAACATTAATGCGAAAAATTAATGCGATTTTCTCTTTAATTTTTTAATATGAAAAATATTTATGCTTTAGGTAAATTTAAACTTATTTTTGCAGGCCAAGTCCACTTCTTTATGAATAAATAGAAAAACCCCAAATATTAAATGACTCAAAGACACAAATAACATATTTGGACGCTCACAAGCGACAATTAATGTGAATTACATTAAAATTTTAATGTGCAAGTGTGATAACGCCGTAAAACAGGTATTTTTCTTTATATTTAAAGATAATTAAGCCTTATCGTAATGTAATTTCGCTTCACAATCAGTTCATAGCGCTAAATTATATCATGGTAAGGTCTGTAGGGGAATTCTGTAACAGTATGACAATGTCATATGACAAATGTAATATTTTTTTATGTGGTAATTTCGTAAAAATTAATTAAAAATCCGATTCATATCAGTTTTTGTGAGCTTCACAGAGCTGCTTACAATGGCCATTAGATGCCCATTGGGGTTTAATAATGTTTTATTCCAGAATTTACCGTGAAAATTTGTCATATGACATTGTCATACATGTCAATCTTCGAGCGAAAATTCTCTTAATATGAACAATTATTTTCAAAAGTTTGTCAAAAGTTTGTACCCATCGGGCGCGTCCCAAGTGGCGGATAGGAAATGTCTTAGTTTGGAAATAGCTACAGGCATGTATCGGCATATTTTGCGTCTACGAAAAGTCCTTAACTCTTTCGCCTCCTTTGGGACTCTGGGTCTGGGTATCCATGGAAAAAAGAATTTTTTTGGACTATTTAGAATCGATAAAAATCCGATTCTTGTGGATGATTACAAACTATAAGGATGTCCAAATCTAGGATATTTTTTGCAGGATCCCAATTAACTCCTGAGCTAAGATATTTTTGGTCAAAAATCGTGAATTTTCGATTTTCTGCTTCCTTGCAGATATTGTGACTTTTTTGATATTTCTATTATCGGGTCCAATAAGTATGATAACTAACAATTATAGATTGCATAAATTCGATAAACAATTTTTTCTTAAATTTTCAAAAAAACTTGTTCAAACTTTATGGGTCCTCTCGTCCCCAAAAATCTAGAGGTCAAATGTAAGGTTATCCCCCCAATGCCCGCCATTTGCTTTTTGACACCAACCTTGTAAGAAAATTAAAAGCGGGAGCGACATTTTTGCCAATATGGCCGATAATTTTGACATTTGACAGCGAGGGAGATTGCTTTCGAGGAAGTTTTTCCTATTCTTCCAGATTTTGGTGAATTCAGATTGTCCAGGAAGTGTCTTTTATGCTTTTGAAAAAGTTTAATGTGTCTGCAATAACATCGTGTTGAGAGAAATGTGTTTTAAAGTCTTTTTGTGTGGAATATTTTGAGGAATCTGTTGGCAAGCAGGAACTTGGTGTCTTCTTGACCACTTCCTGGACATCTCAGAAGATACTGGTCAATAATTCTTCTTGTTTTACTGATCAACATTGTAAAGGAGTCATTTGACACGCAAAAATAATTCACAAAATTGATATTATTGACTTTTGGAAAATTGAAGTTTGTCTCCTTTTCGTTCTTTTGGGGACGAGAGTACCCATGAGTTTTCCAATTTCCCAGAGGCGGAAAAAATTCTTTCCCTACAAAAGTATCATATTTGACCACTAAGACTTACAATAAAGTGAGTTTTACTGAAATTCGTTCGCTGGAAATGTTGTGGTCCGGAAAGAGTTAATGAACGTAAGTGGTCACTTAAGTAAAGTAAGTAAGCTATAAGGGCCCAATGTCTTTTACTTTCGAGGTTATGGACTCGACATAACCTAAAATTTTCCGAATTAACCTATACTTTACCCAAATAAGAGAACGAAAACCGATATTAGAGATTTTAAATGGAGATTTTTAAAATAATCATATGTTTCCAGATTAATTTCCTGATTTGTTTAATGTTCATATTTTAAAAATTGATTTACTAGGTTTTCAATAGTCTCACTTTAAAATATCCATTAATTATCTTTATGATACCGTTTGGCTATATTTTGTTCAGTTTGTTATGAAATTGAATTGCGATTATTTCACTTTCTGACGCCAGCACGTTTTAATTTAATTTCACAAAATCAATATGATGTTAAAGCTCATTTCCCCAGACATCAATAGAAGAATTCATTCTCTTTGAGATTGTTTCAGTAACACCCAATGTATTATGTACCTTATTTCCTGCTATTTGATTCATACTTTTTTTTCTATAGAATATTACAGAGAACAGTGGTGAGGCACTAAAGCAGCTTTAATTTTTTAAGGGTTCTATAGGGTTTTTTTCATGTTATTAATATTTTTATGAGTTATACTGTGTGAACAATTACTTTTTTCATGTTTGGTGAAATATCTAATAGATAGTTTGTTATTTGTCTATATTCTAATGAGATGGTTTAAGCCAATTTAAATCACATTACTCTCTAAATTCATTTTTTTTCGCTAACTTATGAACAACATGATTTTTTTTATTATAATTTTTCATTCGTAGACTATATTAAAAATAGATACATTACATCTGAATTTTTATATAATTTTATTAGATCATAACTAAAACTAGACTCTTATAAAAGCATACATTTTTCAAATGAGACACATTATAAAAGGTCAGGAGACAGTATCCTAAAAGGTTTCACTTTTTAATCCTCTATTAATATCTCTGTTTTTTCTTAATAACTTGTCTTAAATATTTCTAAATGTATTTTTTCCATTACCCCCTTCAATTACTCTAAAATATATCATCCACACATTTTATTTAAATAATGTTTTTTCTCGATAAAATATTACTAAGTTCCCAGCATGTTTTTTTTGTTTATTTATTTTTTCAATGTACGTCTAAATATTTCAGTTTATAAGAACATGTATTTATTTATTACCCGCTTATGAAATGTGCCAGCAGATAAACTCTTTTTTACCATAAAAATTGTTGCAAGGGTTCTTGTTTTTTTGTTTTTAAATAAAATTTGGTCTTCAATATTTACACGACACAACCACTAAAATCAAATTGGCAAAAGAATTTTTTTTATTTTAAATACGAGACTAGTTTTGATTAAATTATTTTGTTTTAATTTGTTGACCTAAAAACACTTTAAATTGATTTTCCTTGCATAAATTTAAATAATTCTGTGCCAATTTGAATGTTAGAAGGTTCCATAACTCGAAATTGAGCAAAAAAGTTATGACAAAATTAGAAATAAGATTGAAAAATTTTAGGTGTGTTAAATCCGGCAACTAGAATTGACAGCCTTTTGACATGTGTCAAAATTAAACAACATATCTGTCAGATGCCTAGCTTGACAGATCAGTTTATTCACTTCTTTAATTTCCTTTATCAAATTATGTTTTTTTTTAAATAAACAAAGCATTTAAAATAAATAGTGCATAAAAACACAAATCACTTGTCATCATATCATCAAACACGACAGAACTAACAAAAAAAACATATCGCTTATTTATCACTTATTAATAGAGAATATTTGATGCAAAACACGAGCAAAAACTGTAATATTGATACAGTGGAAATTTATAATTCAATAAACAATTTAACTCGCGCAAAATCCCACATAAAGCAAAAGTTTCTAAAGGATGATAAACGATATCCGTTTAAAAAATATTTGGCATTCACACGGAAAATGTTTCAATTCTGGGAGAAAAAAATGTTTTTTTTGCTCTTTTACGCTTATTAGTAGAATTTATTACTTATTTCTATTAGTTTTTTTCATTTCACTATATATCTCAAAATGTCTTATTCAAGTACACTAGGCGGTTCGATATTCGGATGATTGGGACCGAAAATTACAGATAAAAACCCTTGGAAAAATTAGATCTATTTTGACTTTCTCGTGTTTTGACAGCTGTCACCTGGATGTCACGATTGTTAACTTCTTTACTTGCTGATACGTTTGCCACACATTTTAGATCGGGAAAACTTCATAAAATCAAAATTTCTAATCCATTTCTCAAACGTATTGCATATTACTGTCCAATTCTTCTACACTCAAATCTAAATTGAATTTTGATTGATGATCACGCGAGAGATGACATAACCAGGCAAACCCAATTTAGATTTGAAAGCTGAAAGCAGTGAGCATAAATATATACACAGCATAGGTCTCTCCTATGTCCAGCTGATTGAGGGACAAAACGACATTTAGATTTTTTAAAATCTAGTTAATGGTTTTTTTATTTTTCTTGCTGTGTGAATTTATTATCTGACTAAAGAACAATGGATTTTTTTTTCGTATTTTGTTTTCGCTTCATTTTATAGCACAATTATACACAAAAAAAACTTCGATAAAATGAAAATAACACTTTAATTCTCGCTGAACAAACTATAAGCTTAGTAAATCAAAGAATTGAATTAATCAACTGTCAGGATTTAGCAGCTGTCAGCCAGATATCACAGTGCCTGATATCCGAGAGATCTGTGTACAAAACATTTGAGAAACAATATTATGCAAATTTCATTGGTTTTAATTAAATGAGGTCTATATAAAGAGTGGTGGAGGAATTGTTTAGTAAAATTATTTGTTTCACGATAATTTTATTTGCTTATACCTGACAGTTTTTACGTAGAATTTAATTAGCTGTCAAACTTCTATTTTGACAGTTTTCCTTTTAATTGTCAAAAAAAACGCGAGAACACAACTGTCAGTATATTTTAAGTATCAGGAAATTAGGCGAATCTAACTATTCAGTATAGCTCTTAAGAGATATAAATTCTCCGGCACACCTTTTCCTGTCCGTCTAAAACGTCTTGCATATTTGTATTCCAGTCTTTCGCACTGGAATCCAAATTTAATCTATTGTGAGAAATTAAGTATACATGAATTTTGGTTGTTCAATTTCCTTGCAAATTCGCAAGTGGCATCCCAAATGGTGAATTTGCTTTTGACATGTTTGACAATTCGCCCGATGTGCAAACAATTGTAAGTAAAGATACTGCGGACTGCAGAAAAGTGTGATTTTCTGATTAATATAGTGCAAGAAAAGACAGATATTTGGTACAAAAGCGCCAAAAACTATCGGTAAACGGACGTTATCAAGAAAAAGTGGTGAAAATTAGGACAGGAACTTGAAACAATTGCGAAGTCTGAAGGACTTCAATTACTTCTTCAGATAGTCTTTCCAGAAGACTTTTTTGGTCCAAATGTACCGGAAATTGATGTTACTTCTGTTCAGAATGAAAACGCAGGTCCTTCTCAAGCCAATAATGATGCTGAAGCAGCAATCAGCAATTAGGCGAGCCAGATTGGAATCGACGCTAAGACAGCGATGGCCGCACAGAGGTGGGAAATAATAGAGATGAAAATAAATCAAATCATTGATTTTTCATTGATCATTGATTGATTCAGCGTTTTAATTTCATCTAGTGAAGAATCAAATTTCACCAGATCTAAAAGGTGTGCCAGAACCAAAAGTTATTCGTTTTCTGAATTTTGTTTAGTTATTTCCCGGTATCTTCAATAGAACTGGTTCAGTAACTGTCAAATTACGCTTAGTTTAACAGCCGTCAAAACACTCTTTCGACATTCGCCTTGTATAAAATGATATACGGGGATCCTTGGCTAATTGGATAGTGCTACACCTAAACAGAGGTTCGTGGTTAGAACTATTTTGTCCAACCGCACCTAGGTGCATTGAAAATTATTTGAGCGATTGGCAATACAATCCCAAGCTGATCAGATCACTGTTATTTTGTAACAACAAGACTTAGTAAAGAACCACAGAAAAAGCACACCCTTATATTGATACACAGTAGGGCATGCCCTCTTATACAAGAAAAGTGTACATAATAAAAAGAAAAAACAAAATACAAATGAATAACAGAAATTAAAAAGAAAAAACAGGAAAAACAGATGTTAGATACTTTCAATCAATGACGCAAAACGATTCAAAGGCTCCCGCTTACGAGTTCGTTGGAGTTTATTTCAAAAAATGACCCCCAACGAATAAAGAGCAACGCAAGATGCGACCCACGGATTTCGAAACGAGCAGACACGAAGACCTCTCGGACGACTCGCGCTCAATCAACCCTGCAAGATATGCCGGGCGACCTGTCCATAACAGGCGACGGATAAACTCAACAGCCTGAGACTGAAGGTGATCCAGTAATGCCCGTCCCAGAATTGTGGCGTCCCAAGAGGAGACATGATCAAAGCGACCAAGGTCAAATACATACCTCGCAAGGGAGTTAAATGCTTTATTCAGCATTTTTAAAAAGAAGTCTTGTCAGTTCGAAAAAAAAGTTACGTCCCATACATGAAATGTGGAACGAGCAAACCTCTCACCAAAAGTAGGCGAGTCTCGTTAAGGGTAAAAGACTGGAGTTGATGCAAAGTTCGAAGACCATAATAACAAACTGAACCCTATAAGGACCGTAGTGATACTTCAAACTTGATCCTCAACACTTTAATAGGCAGGAGACTAACTATCTGCCGCGAAGGTTTAGGGTTCGATTTTTTTTTAAATGAAGTAAGGAACATTAAATCTTTTAAAGGTGCTAAATTAAAACCCATTGAACAGGGCTCGTAATGCAGTTTAGGGAGAGTGGGGCAATATTACACATGCATGTATGAGAACTGTGTTGTAAGTTTTCAAGTAGCAAATACCAAAGAGAATCTACACTGAGAGAAATCCGAAAAAGTTAAAATAACATTACGGAAATGTTAATTTTACCTTGCAGTATTGATCCAAAATCGGTGTAAATACTACCCTTTTTAGGTGTATTAGGGGTTAAAGGTGCCATTTTTCATGTTAATTTTACCCTTAATAAGGTGTAAAATTAACATTAAAAAATGTTAATATATTCTTACACATAAAAAGTGTTAAAGTCCTGAGGAAAAAATGTCAATCGCACCCTCTTTTTTTCTCAGTGTAGGTGGTCTTATCTTGAATATTATGTCATAAGTGTTTAGCAAATTAGACTTTAACGAAATTTCGTGGGCGTGAAACTACCCCATTATCTCTTATACTGAATCTTTAAATGAAGACTAAAGAAACGTAACAATAGAGAACTTGACGCAACAAATAAGCATTGATGTTTTGGAATGAACGGAATGAACAGTTGTCAATTTCGTCCATTTCGTCTAGCTACCAGATTTTGAATTATTTTGACAGAAATGTCAACTGACACCTGTTAGGTTAATTAAGAGCTGTCAATGTACCAGGAATCATCCTGATTTCAAATTTAATTTGAATTTGGGATTACATTTAAAATTGAATGTACAACCCGATGTACATTTTGCAGTGGAATGTTAATTCTCGAATGACAAATTAAATGAAAAATGCTTCTGCAAAATATGGATTGTTCATTTACTAATACTTGGTTTTGCACGTAAAAGTTATTTAATAAAAAAAAAGAAGTAATAAAAATAAATAATTGCAAGCATGGTAAAGTATTCAAAACTCCCAAAATAAACCTTAATTAAAATATTTTGCTCAACTTCGAGTAATTCTCACTCCATAAAAACTCAATTTATATTTACTCAGGGATGTATTGACGTGACTTTGCTGCCCTGGATTAAAATAGTCACACCCACATGTCAGTTCAAAAAGTTGCAAGTTGCAAAACAATTCTTCCTCCTGCAGCCAAAGGACAATGGAGTCCTCGAGAATAATAAAGTGTGAATGAGAATTGAAATACTTGTCGCAAATGAATTATTCGTTCGTTCTAAATTAAATATTGGTTTTTTGGCGCAAAAGTATACTTGTGAAAAACAAGCTTTCTTGGGGAGAGATGCTGAGGGAAGTGTTGACACAAATGCTATTCACACATTATTTGCTGAACATTTCCACATAACACACTCTTCATTGGTAAATCCATATGAAGTAGATGAGAAGCGGAAAATGCCATACAAAATGAGAAGAATCTTTTTACTTTCTTGAAGATCCATTCGTAAATATCTTAGTTTTCACCACAATATCTCTCACAATGTGTCGAATTGTGCGTTCCATAGCTGGAGGGATAATACCTCCAGTTGCTAGCATCATCCTAAATCCCTAATCCGAGATGATTTTCCTGATAGTATGTCATATGTAATCTCTCTAGACATGAAAATTGAGGAGTAAATAGAGAGAAGATAGAGTATTTTTGGCATTGAAGCGCCCGCACATTTAAAGTTATATTCACACGACAATGTTGATTATGTTATTTTTTTTGGGAGTGTTTGTCGATACGCTAAAATAATCCCGAGCTTTTTTTCGTGATAACACTGGGGTAGGGGGCACATTTTCACTTAACTATGGCCCGTTTTTTAATCTGCCATCATCCCTGGGTTTTCTTTCTCGTTAAATAGTCTTTCTTGATTATTTTCCTCCTAATATCAATTGGCAATGTCGCACCGTTGTGCTTATGCTTACATTAGGAGCTTCGTGAAGAGGATAGCACAGAATAAATGTACCACGGAGGCGAGAGTTAGGTAATTTGGTGATGCTCCACTAATTATGGAATCTGTGTCATCTAGGAGGGGAAAGTCGATAACATGAATGATGCCATTGGTACACTCTACATCTGGCCGATACACCTGAATCCATCGATTGTTGTACAAAATTGAATATCCTGCAAAGAGATAATTAATCAAAAGTTAATTACTTTAATAGAGGTGTAATAAACTTCGTTGAATCATGATAACGATTACATACAAATGTAATATTCACCGTGTGTGCCTCATTCATGCATTGAAAGTGCATAATTTTAGTCAATATTTACAAACATGAAATAACCCAAATAATTTCATTAATTACACTCATTAAGATTTTCCATTCAAATATTATGCTTCCTGATTGACTAGACCTAAAGTACTAAAGGGCTTTCACGCTCTAGCCAATCAAACATTTAATTGCATCGGGATAATGCTTTAACAACAATATTTCACGGAACAATATGGATGGGAGTTTCTATAAAAATTGTAAAAAAAAAGCAATATATAGGGTCACTGTACGAAATTTCGGACAGCTTGCAATTTCGGCCAGCTTGCAATTTCATCCAGCTTGCAATTTTGGCCAGCTTGTAATATCGGCCACTTCTACTGTTCCTCAAATTTCCATGAATCTTTAGGTTCATTTTAGGTTTATCATCACTTTAGGTTTATGGCAAGAAACTATGAGGTGATGTTTAATTCTGCTATTTCAGGACAAAATGTCCTTCCGGTGAGTGTCAGTGAGGTGGTTTAATCCAAAATTAAAATACTCAAGGTTCCAGAACTTTCAATACTATATCGGCTGTTTCATGTCTTCTTCAGTGTCTGTTTCAAGGAAGTTTATTTGAAATTTAACTGAAGAAGACACGATACTGAACTAAATTTAACTGAAGAAGATCCCCATCAGGATCGAAAGCTCTGGGAAAAACCAAAAAAATGTTTTTATCTTAAGGTGACTAACCTTTTTCACTGGCAATCATCGGAAATATCCCTTTGAAGACACGACACAGTGTCAATCTGGAACCTTGAAGGAGTGTTTTAATATTGGATCAAACCACTCACCGGAAGGACAATTTTGTCCTAAAATAGCAGAATAAAAAGATGCTTGTCCACTGAAAAAATGGTCGTCATAGTCCAAGTAGTTCAGAAATAAAAATTAATCTTTGGTGCTACCCAAATTCAGTAGTGCCTTAGTTTCCCCCATTCTTTTATTCGTAAATTTTTTAGTCAAAATTCCTTAGTTGGGTTCTTTTCAGTAACAACCTTTTGAAGAAACAAAGCCACTGCAAAGCCAAGTCAAATTTATTTAAAAATCTACCGGAAGTCTAAAGTGCATTTTCACATATTCGCCGTTTTAGCGCTGGCTGTTCTTCCATTTCATATTTTCAATATTCTTGACACTTCAATTGTCAACAACAGTGCGCAGCGTAAATGTTTGTTGCAAAAATTAAATGTTGTGTAATTTTGTGCAATTTCAGGATGGTAGAACCTTTAAATTTTAATCTCATTACCCAACGAGCACAGTTAGCTGAAAAAAGCAGAGTTTTCAGCAAATTTTTGTTGAGTTCAAAATATATGGACACTGTCTCGCGAGTGTCGTTTTGTGATTAGTAAAATTCAGCTGAAAATATGTGTTCAATCGAAATCGGTTAGCATTTGGTGTAAATCCTAAATTTTCGATCTTCCAGTGGGTTTTTAAGTGAAATCTTTTTGATACACAAACGAATCGGAACCGGAGAGACCTCCCAAATCTGGCGTGTTATTACTGAACGTAAGGATGAAGTACTTAATAAAAATATTTTTCATTTTCTAAATTATTATATTATTTTATTTCATATAAATTCATATAAGTTATTTTATTAAGGACTTGTACAAAGTCCTTAATTAAGTACTTATGCTGTTAGAGATAACTCATGTCATATTATTTTAGCTATTCACTACAAAGCACTGACGTTTGTCTCATTTTCATTTAGGATGCTCTGCATTCCTAAGTTAAGTTACGAACTTATTAAGTACTTAATATGTTGGCCGACAGGGGTCACACGGTGAGAGATAGCGAATAAAGTTTTCAAGAGATCCCTAAAAATTAGCAACAAAATGAAAAATTGATATTCGTAAATTAATTTTCGTTATTTCTCTGCTTAGCAATTCGTACTTGATATTGGAGAACTCTTTACTTTGAAATTCTTCCATTTTTTTTTATTTAAAAAAAATAATTTAAATTTTTAATATTTTAATTTTTGGCCTTCTAATTTAAACTGCCCTCTTAAAGAGATACAGATTTAGAAGGTCCGGAGAATAATTCTTTTGGTTCAATTAATTGTAAATATTCTTTAAAATGAAAACTAATTCGAACAATACTTTTCTTAAAACGTGTTTTTATTTAAACGAAATTCTGTAAAAAGTCATAATGAATACATTCTAACTTTAAGGGGAAAACTATTTAAAAAACAAATCTTTTTGGCCTTCTAACCCAGGAACAATTGATTTGCTTAAGGAGCTTTAAAAAAGCTAGAACTACGACTTCATTCACTAATAGCTGAAGAAATAAATTGTAAGGAATGTCGCAACTAGAACAGCATCAGCATCAGCCAACAATAGCAAAAACGAAATAATAAATTTGCTAGAAATATAATAAATTGTAATAGAGACGAGTACTCCAACAAACAAATATTTATTGCTCATTGGTTTTCCCAGAAAGAAAATTGAAATAGAATTTAATATTTGGCCATAGTTACAGTAAAATAAAGAACATGATCATAAATCCAAAATCGGACAATTTAAAATCCAATCGAAATGTCGTTGTAGAAAATGTTATGATTTTATAATGAGCATTTTGATTAAAAACAGAGATATATTTTCATAGTTGGAAACTATCGGTTCGATAGGGTAGTATTTTATATAGCCACATATTGTACTTGAATTCGATTGGAATACGAATTGACAAATAAATAATAATAAGTAACAGCTGTTAATTTTAACCACAACTAATAACGATGGTCTTTCGCCATCTAATCTGCTTCATTTATGAATAATTTAATTTTGTTTGTTAGATCCACTTTTGGATCTCTAAACCTCAAAATAAAATGTATCAATGAGGATTCTCTTCATAATTACAAATTATTTAGGGTAGTGTTCACGCTTAATGACACGTCCGATTTAATACTACATTGAATAGGTTAACTGTACCAAATTTCGGCCAGCTTATAATTCCGGACACTTCTTCTATTCTTCAAATTTCCATGATTTTTTTAGGTTTTTCACAGAGATTATTAAATGCCAAAAAACAAACAGGTTGTTTCGACGAACGAGATGGTGTATAAAAGACCTTGGGAGAATTCCAAAAGGGCAAGAATCTTTGATTATCTTAACTATAAATTTAAATAAAGTATTTTGAATGCAAACTCATTTTTTTCTATATTCTATAACCTCTAGAGAATAAAAATAAAAAAAAACCTAATATTTATGGAATTTTGAGAAATAAATCTAGTGGCCGAAATTACAAGCCGGGTGATATTTAGTACAGTTCCCCTCTCGTAATGTAATTTAGCTTAACTATTGGTTTGTGGAGCTAAATTACATCATGATAAAGTCCAGTTTCATTTGAAAATAGAAGAAAAGCTCTATTTCAAAAGCACTCCAATTTAAAAGTACTCCGCTACCCCTTATATGAATCACATGTATATAAAATCAAATTTTAAAGTGCTTATTGCAAGAGTCACTCTTTTTTAATTCTGTTTATCAAGTTTTAAGAGAGTTGTACAAATTTACAAAATTTTCCCCTGATATTGATGAAAACACCAATTTATTTGAGGTAGTATTAAATAAGGAAATTCTCTAAGTGGTTCCATTACCTGTTTTACTCTATTTTCTTCATTATTCCTCTCCCTTTTTTGCATTTTCGCAATGATATTGAGTAATGTAGTTTCGTTACAATAATTTTTTTGGCAAATTATTATTAAAAAACAGCCCCTACCCAACGAAACTCATAGATCTCTGACAACTCTCGACCACTGAGGAAGACACGAAGCATGTCGAAAGCTCTGGAGAAGAGGTAGAGCTTTCCCTCCGAAAACACCACTGTGTCGTCCGCAGTAAAAATTTATAAACATTTTTGAATAATTTTATAAAATTGTTTTTTCTATGTGGGGTTAAATTTGTAATTCCGGACAACATGAAATTCCGGACAAATTAATTTAAAATACGAACCTCTTAAAACTTGATTAAAAAACCAATTGAATAATCTTAAAAGTACTCTAGAACTGTGCAATTACTGAATTATTACTAGATTATCAATGTCCGAACTTTTAAATTGGTTTATCCGAAATTTTGTATTGTCCGAAATTCCGATCCTGCAACCCAAATTTTTGCTTCCAGAATAAAATAACAACAATATTTAATTAAAAAAAAAACATAATTTTATAGAAAATACCATCCATATATTTTCCCCAATGAGAAAAAAGAAGTAGCCTGTAAAGTTAAATTTGTAATTCCGGACAAATTAATTTAAAATACGATCCTTATAAAATTGACGTAAAAATAAAGTAGTTGAATTATCTTAAAAGTACTCTAGAACTGTACAATTATTGAATTATTACGGCAAAAAACAAACGATCAGTAAAAAGTTCTAAATGGGCAGTAAAAAATAAAAAATGAGCAGTAAAATATCTAATTATGATCAGTAAAAACCTTAAATCTTTACAAAAATGGACCTAATTTATATATTTAACATTTAAAATAGTTCCATATAAAGTGTAAAGCCCTTTATTTTCCCTTTGCCTAGATTTGGACGAAAATATCACTGTTTCAAAGTTTTTTGTTACTGATCAATTTTAACTTTTTACTGCTCATTTATTCAATGCCAATTATTACTAGATTATCAATGTTTGAACTTCCAAATTGGTTTATCCGAAATTTTGTATTGTCCGAAATTCCGATCCTGCAACCCAATTTTATGCTTCCAGAATAAAATAACAACAATATTTAATTTAAAAAAAAAACAGAATTTTATAGAAAATATCATCCATATATTTTCTCCATTGAGAAAAAGGACATAGCCTGCAAAATTAAATTTGTAATTCCGGACAAATTAATTTAAAATACGAACCTGTTAAAACTTGATTTAAAAATAAAGCAGTTGAATAATATTAAAAGTACTCTAGGATTGTACAATTACTGAACTATTACTAGATTATCAATGTCAGAACTTCCAAATTGGTTTGTCCGGAATTTCGCATTGTCCGAAATTCCAATCCTGCAACCTAAATTTTTGCTTCCAAAATAAAATAACAACAATATTTAATTAAAAAAAAAGAAAACTTAATTTTATAGAAATTACCATCCATATATTTTCTCCATTGAGTAAAATGAAATAGACTATAAAGTTTGAGTGTTGTAAAATCAGTGTAACTTAATTACTTTGCTCTAACATGCAACTGTGCATTTTAAAAACCTTTTCACATAACAGAGTTTGTCTTTTTTACCAAAACAAAATATAGCAGTTATTTAAAATAAACACTTCAATATAACTTTTATAACAAATTTTACAACACATAAAATATTCAAGAGGGCGAGTGAATTACTTTTTTTGCTAACGAGAAGGATGCAACACTTTATATATAATGTGTTCTACCACTCACTCAGTGTATGATTTATATAGTTCAAACTTTTGTGCCACACCAAATAATATTGATTATACTATACAACATTTATAGGTTTTTGGGTTTTATTTCTTTTTTTTTTTGAGAAACTAAGAGTGAAGAGCGGGGTCACGAACACAATCATTCATCTTGATTAACGACCATCAGTTCAAAAAAATACTTCTTCGTGGTTTAAAACAAAAATACTATTTTCAGAAACTCTACGAAAAAAAAGACTTTAATTTCTAAGTTGATGCCTGTGGTCGGACTTTCGTGTCCCACATCAACAAATCATCTTGTAAATTGATGCATTTGACATCAAGTAGTACACAAAAGCATCGTCAGGAACTCAAGAGTGTGAATTATGCCCTGGAAATCAATAAACAAACTTCATTCCTCAGGGATTCATGCTCAGAGCACCACAGGCAATAAACATATATTTCATCGACAATTTGCTCCCGATTCAGGAATGTTTGTGGAGAAATATAGTCAGCAGCAAGATATGGAAATCTAAATTGCAATTACGCGCAATTTGACTTTGAACGAGAGTAATTGAATTAACGTAATATAGGATGTTATCGGAAATTTCTGGGGAAACCACAATCATTTCTCTATTGCATTGCTGATTCTGTATCCGGACGCATTAAGGAATTTGTGCCCGAGGGATTTGTTTGTGAACAATCACATCGCAATTACTAAAACAACATCCAAAAGCATTATTGTTTATTTTATAGCTTTTGTGCTTTATCCAGATTGACCAAAGGCGATTCATCTAACTAAACAGCAAGATTTACATAAAAATTTTGAATTTCAGGTTGACGGTAGAGTTTGCGGAGCAGAATTTAAACAAAATGCAAAAATACTTCAGTAATTTGCTTGCGTCTAATGATTTACATAAATTCATATCATTTTGATTACAATTTATGGAAACTGCACCAAATTTCGGCCAGTTTGTAATTTCGGACGCTTCCTTTGTTCCTCAAATTTTCATGAATCTTTTTATTTTCTGCATACTCTAGAAATTAAACAATGCAAAAAACAAAAAAAAATGCGTTTTGACGAACGAGATGATGTGAAAAAGACTTTAAAAGAATTCCGGAAGGGCAAGGAACTATGAGAATCAATGTGGCCGAAATATGACCCAAAAAGAAGTAACAAAAATTTCATTTTGTATTAAAAATATTACATTTTAAACTTAGAGCTTTCTAATACTAAAATTTGGTACAGTTACCCTACTTCTTCATTAAAAAACATATAGTTGAAGTCTTTAAAATGGCTTATAATTATCTAGAACTTAGGTTCGTAAAACCGACAACAGAGGCGCTGTATCCTCGAGTTATGTCAGAAGACATGGAAAAAATTATTTTTAGACAACTCTAAATAGATTCAGAAAACAAGAATTAGAGAATTTAGAGTTGTCTAAAAATACATATTTTCCATGTCTTCTGACATAACTCGAGGATACAGCGCCTCTGGTGTCGGTTTTACGAATCTAGAAACAAATCTGAAGAACCAAAACTGTTTTGCAATTCACAAAGAATTTTACTGACTATATTTCTTTTATATATAACTTTCGGGTCATACTTCTTTAAGACTACCGAATTAGGCTTGAAATGAACATAGAGAACTTATAGCCTAATACAGAAAAATCTGACAATTTCTTACTTCGTCTATTCAAAATAAAAGTGTTCTAGGGTAAATGTCCTAATTCAAAACCATTTCCAAACGCTTTAACTGTGACAGAAGGTCCAACACATTCAGTTCATATTTTTTCTGAAGAGAATTGCATAAATTTGCTCCTTGCCTCTTCTAGAATGTTACTGTTTAGAGAAAATTCTTTAAATATAATTTGAAAACTTCTTAAATACAAGAAAACTACGCGAGAGTAAAATACTTCTATTGGAAACAAATTAATCCAAATGGAGATAAGGGAAAGTTTCTAATTGGAGACAAACAGTGTAAGTGAAACCGCGACGAAAGGCTTCCAAAACCTTGTTGAGTTGCTCTTGAGTGCAGGATTTGTTCTTATTCCTGGTCTTTTCTCCTTTTCCAACTAAAACAATAAGAAAATCTCTCCAAAAAATCATATTTCCTGGGTTTCCTATTGAAGCATTTGCAGACACTTCAGAAAAGCCCTTTTCCTTCACGAAATAAGGTAATTATTTCATTTGAAAACTTCACGTACCGTTAACAATAAAGATTAGCACTTAATTTAACTAAAATTAGCCAGAAATGTGACATTAAATATTAAACAAAACGAATAAATAACAGTCACTTTATTGTGTTTTTCATTGGAAAACATGGTCGATCAATGAAAAATTCAATGTTGAAAAGGTACACTTTTAATTTTTCTGAGAAATTAACAAATTAAAATTTGTGAATATGAATGGATTTTTGCTTTATTTGGAGCAAAATTAACTAAATAATGAAACTGTGGTATAGAAAATATATAAATGTAGTAATTTAGTACTGTATTTATCATGAAAACAATGATGTTTCCATTTGGAGTAGCGAAAAATCTCCATTTAGAGCAGGTTTTGAATTAGCTTAATTTACCCTAGACCATAATTTCAGTGTTTATTAATCGATTTTAAAAGACTTTTTTCATTTCTTATCTGTTTTAAAATCATATTCAAAGTATTTAAAATACGCGGAAATGAGTTTACTCGGCAGGATTTTTTTATCCTCAAAATTGCAAACATTTCGAAATTGCCTGAGGAATCATAGCTACTTGTAAGGAGTTTTGCTGCACTCAAAGAGATTTTTCCGGTAAATTAAATACAAAAATTCTCAGAAAAAAAATCAACTTTAAAAGTGCATCAAACAGAAAAAAAATGTTATTATAACTTTGAAATATTTGTATTGAAAAGTTTTACACACAGAATACCTTATTATCCTTACGGGGATAATTCGATTAATACCCTAATCCCCTTATTATATCATTTACCTAAGCTTGTTGTACTTAAGAAAAACTTTTACCCCAGATAAAAAACTTTTACGTGCACATTCAAAGCTTAACTTTTTTTTTGCAATCACCTACATCTTCTCTCGAACTTTGATATGAATGCCAGGACTTTTTGTGAATACTTGTCTCCTTTGCCTAGTTCAGCAGTCATTTTCAATGAATAAATTTGTTTAAGACACAAATGAAATGCTATCAGCACGTTCTGCAACTGGTAGTGCAGCAAAAGTGAGAAATGACTTGTGACTCGAATATTTTAAAAGGATAAAGTTATGTAAAATAAGTTATTCTGAGGGTCGTCAATCAAGAATTTTTTGTGTGTTATAAAGAGAGGAAACATTTACCAGTTAGCCATTATGTGGTAAGAAAAGTGTACAAAGAGGGAAGCCTAATTGGGAAAGACAAAGTAAATTTTGGTTCATGGGATTCTACTTTCTCAAAGTTTTAGGGTGTGTTACTCTCTATAGTTTTCGTGTTTCCTTTCAGAACAGGACCAAAACTCACCAAAACTATGTGGTTGCAAATAGAACTCCTCCGCTAGTTTTATAATTAAATATGTAATATTATGAAATTGAACTATTCAACAGCATGACTCTCATCTACAAAGTTTTTTTTTCATTTTAATTCTGCCGAAATATTTCAACTAATACTAAAAATCACAAAAATCAAAAATTAAAAATTCACGAATAAAATTGTACATATCTTTTTCAAAAATCAATTTTTCTGTTGTGTGTCATGTAAAACACATTTCTGTGGAAGTATTATTTTTTTAATAATTTTGACATGGAAAGAAAAAAACACAGAAGAAAATTACAAAATTCCCAGAATCACATAACAAAGAGAAATAAATTGAGAAGAAAAAAAAAACATCATGCAAAAATATCAAACATGGTATAATTGTACAGTGTTCATGTGGATAAAATTAAAAAAAAAAGTTTTTAACATGTAAAAATTCAACATTCTTCGCATTATTTCCGAAGGAAGCAAAAGAAAGCAAGAAATCCTTGGGAATTTCATTGTAGCAAAAAAAAACCTTTCAATTGAAATAATTGTAAGGAAAGCAAGAAAATTTTCGATGACCGCTCATTGAATGAGATATTGGCACATTTTGACTATCCACTAACGTTTTAATAAAATTTGCTACTCTGAAAGAAAAGTTTGTAGGTTAGTTATTACAAGTTTGTCAAAGTGATGTGCTCCTTTTGACAAACCTTGAACAAACAAGACACAAGACAAACAAAACAGCTAGATTTTTTGTTAAAAATGTAAAATATAGAGTTTCATCTTTTCTTTTGGACAAAAAGTTACAAGAGTATATCTTGTATATGAATCTCTCAAATTCGAAAGACTTGCTAAATTCAAAATGTCAAATGTGAGGTTATGTTTAAAAATTCGTGTTTATTGAAAACCATTATTCTCTATTGCTTCCTGAGTATAAAATGAAAGGACATACTTCCCCACGAAGATTTGTGAGAAAGTACGTGTATTTGATTTAGGGCAGAATCACATTGACAGTAAAATGCTCACAGTATTTCGTTAATTTACGCATTTTCATTGCAATTCTTACGCAAATTCTCGATTACCGTATTACCTTATCTCATACTCGGTGGCACTAGGTGAAAATAATATAAGAAAATTGAAGAAATAAAACGAGAATTCGATATACGGTGAGCAAAAAAACTGTACGAGAAATTAATCGTACAGTTTTTTTGCTCAGCGTTTATCACATTTTCGTTTTATTTCTTCAGAGGGCCAATTTTTGAAACTCTCAGTCGCACCCGCGAGCTCTTTAGTGGCCGAGAGAAATAGATTCGCACACCCCGCAGATTCTTGAGTACATGCAACGAGTACTTTGTTATAAAGGAGTCGTTACAGAAGGATTTGAATCTACGGGGTGTGCGAGTCAATTTCTCTCGGCCACTAAAGAGCTCGCGGGTGCGAGTGAGAGTTTCAAAAATTGACCCTCAGTTTTCTTATATTATTTTCACCTAGTGCCACCGAGTATGAGATAAGGTAATACGGTAATCGAGAATTTGCGTAAAAATTGCAATGAAAATGCGGAAATTAACGAAATACGGTGAGGCTCCGGCGAGCATTTTATTGTCAATGTGATTCTGCCCTTAAAGTACAATTTAATCTTACAATATTCCATTATTTTTAAAAATATCGCTCAAAGTTTGTAGGTGTGAAATGCCATTCGTACTCCCAAATATTCGAATTTATAAGACAATTATTCATAACTCCCCCCATTCAGAAAAAAGTCGTACATTTAGGATAAAATTGAGATTGAGGTACAGTCTTAAGGTAAATAAGTTGTGAACCGTGAACTGCAAATATCTTTTGTATTAACTATTCCCCAGGTTTAGTGATGATAGTATTAGGATTGAGCCGCGATTGTACGTTAATGAACCAATATCTTAAAAATTTCTTATTTCCATATTTTTTTCAAATTAGATTTAGATGACAAATAAGCGATAGCCACTTGTAATGTTCAGTGGACCCCCCTCCCCATAATTCAAACCAGGGGAATATTTACATCACCTTCATTTTCTCCCCATCTCTCCCCTTCTCTTCTAAAAACATATACTTTTGGTATATCTTCTAAACGGCTTAAAAACTTTCTTTTATTTTGATATGCCTTAGATAATGTTCAGTCGAACATTTCTTCTATTCAGAAATGATGTAATGTCACTCCTTCTAACGGTTTTCTAGAGGCAAACTAGGCCTTTCTGCAATGTTCGAGCAATAAAAATGTATATAACGGAATCAACTACTGATTACTCTTTGTCTACATTAAAAGTTTAGATCAAATGCTATTCCATAACGTTAATCGAAGACCAATTTTTAACAATTAACTATCTACCGGAGCTCATTGAAAAAAATGTGACAAAAATTCAATTTTAATGCTTTCGTTCTTTAACTTATAGTGGAGGCAGAACCCCAATATTATCCCTGAACATGGAGGGTAGTTTATATATAAGATATTTACCAATAACAAAAATATTCCCTGAAAGCATATCTTAATCTTTGATTTTTCCCCAAACGTACGATTTTTTTCGAAACGGAGGGAGTATTAGTTTTCAGGACTTTGTGAAATCCTAGAGAAAATACTTTAGTTTTTCAATTGTCGGGAAAAATAGTATTACATTGAATCTTATTATCTTCTGTTGCGAAAAATATTTATTTTCAAGGTTAACTAATTTATAACCTTAAATTCTTGAACATGTGGTGGAAGCTGAGGCGAATTTGAGAAAGGACCGGAACTTCTGTGGAACACTACCGATCTCCACAACGATCGGTATTACTCCGGCCGGTCTCACAGAGCCACCCCACTTGAGAGAACCAGTTTCCACAGTAGGACAGCTACTGGATACAGAAAGGATAGTGAAGTATAGGGAGATATATGATCTTCATCTACTCTTAAATGAGATAAGGGAATTATGGAGTTTTTTTTCTGGATTGTAGCGCTATAAGCATGAGGATTGTAACCTCTAACAACCTATAGAATAGCACCCTTTTGGTATGTGTGGAGTAAGAATATGATATAAGTCAAGGTTGAAATTTCGATCTAAAAGCTTCTTGTTCTTCTTTATGTTTTGTTTTGTATATGTAATTCATGAATCAAAAATTATATGTAGGCCCTGGGGAAGGTTCCAACCAAGTATTAAAGCGTCGGTCAATAAAAACATAAAGATTAAGACATTATTAGATCGAAATTCCAATCTTGACTTATTTCAGATATGGAACCGTTCTCAGTTTAAACGTACCCACATTTTTTTACTCTCCATTATTTAACCATTTTTGACCTAACCTAAAAGTTTTCTTCTTAATTTTCACTTCTGTTTGATTATTTTAATTGCTAATTTAATTGTTGGAAAGAAAAACAATGTTATTTCAAATGAATTTTTACCAATTTTAAAATTCATAAATTTTATAACCCCAAAATTAAAAACAAAAAACTAACCTACAAAATTTTAAAGTAAAACTCGATACATTTCAATTTGAGAAATGTTTCAAAATCGCTCTCCTCTCTGAAATTATATAAAAGTCTGAACGTGAACGTATAGCATTTGATAAAACATTATCATTTCTAAGTAGGGGTAATAATGTAGGGGGAATCTAGTAGGGGCACCTTTTAAACTGAGGAACCATTGAAATTACGATTTTTCATCTATTTTCAAATAAAATTGAGCATTATTGTGATATAATTTAGCTGCACAAACAGACTGAGAAACTAAATTACATAATGATATCGCTTAGTTTCACTTAAATATAGGAGAAAAATCCCAATTTTAAAGGTACCCCAGTTTCAAAGGTGCCCCACTTCCCCCTATAGACCCGACGACGTTTAGCGTTTGTTAGTCCATATTACCCCAAAAAGGAAAACAAAATCGTGGCTAAATCATGTTATTTTATTGAAAATTTGCCGTACTGAGTACTGAGTCATATCTTTATGGTTAGGTTTAACATAACCTCACTTTTCGAAAAAAAAACTCTGGGCTTAATAAGAAAATAAGGTTCTTCGAATTAATTTGGAATAATTATTTGGAAGAAATTTTAGAAAAAAATAAGAGAAATATTTAATTTCTGTGGAAAATTCCATACTATTTATAATATCCTAGGCGTTTCCCTATACGGGCTTCAGATCTAAAGCTTAGCTATCTGGCTTAACTCTTCTAATTCCTCATCAAGCACGATTTTTTTTAGGAAATTCTTGTTTAGGATTGAATATTAAGGGCAAATGATTCATTAGATTTTCAAAAATCAATAAAATTGCTTGTTATTAAGATTTTTGAGGCCTTCGGAAACTGGGCTAAACCTCCAGTCTAAAGCCGGCCCTAGGGAGAGATGATATGGGAATAATCGTTTACATCACAATTTCTATGAAAAACCTTCAATATTTTCGCAACCATTCCATCGCGGTAAAATCTTAACCTGGATTGATTGCGTTTAAATATTCAGAATTGCAAATAAATCACTTTGGGCATGTGCCTCTTTCTCATCCAATGAGCCAAATGTTTATTGGAAGTTGTTGTTGTACGTTTTGTGAGAATGTTGAATTAGAATGCGAGTGGATATTAATTTAGGCAATATCTGTTTGACTTACGTCGATCTTCCTCCTTGACGCGAATCCTCAGCATCCCATTAACCGTAGGCAGTTCAACTGTTTGATTGACAAATTGTCGCAATTCTCCCATTGTAAATGCCCTGTCGCCAACAATAAGATGACGTCCCAGAATATCTGCAGCCTACAAAGAGAAGCATTACAAGATAAAAATTTCATCTTGACACGAGGGATGATATACACATTACTTGATTTGCAAATTCGGAAAGGAAGAGCTTTCGTAGAGCTTGAGGGTAGACAGCTTCTGAATTTTTCCATGCTCTGTCTCTCGGTACAAAATATGTAAATCGCTTGGTCTTCTCTGCCAGCTGCTGGTTGAAATTCTTCTGACTCCCAATTCTGAAAGTGTCTCTGCCAGGATTGGACGGTGCAAAAAACACGAGTATCAAATAAGATTAATTTGGGAGAAATTGAAGAGGAGCAAAAAAAAGGGTTATCCAGCCAATCATAGTACTATATCCCCTTTTCAAAAAAAAAAAAACTACACTCACTTTAGCATAGGATCCGTTCTCAATTTATCCAAAACTGTAGAGTACGGTACACCTAGAACTTTATCAATGATGTGAACGAAACCATTTGTGGCCGCAATATCCGCTTGAATTATTGTGGCATTTACACCACCACCCTCAACAGTTATCGTTTGATTTCGGTCACGATTTGTGAAAATGTTGAAGTAGAGAAATCGTCGATCCACGAGCGTTGGAACTTGATTAATCTGCCAAAATTAGAGGATTGGTGTCGTTATTGCCCACAAAAGAAGACTTTATCGCCTTTTAGTCAAGGTTACGCCTCTTAAGATAATTTGGCGACAAATATGTCTCAATTTCAATTTCCTTTTAGACCCTTTTTCTCAAGGGAATGTCACACATCAACCTTTCAAATTAAATATTAGGACACAAAGCAGAAAATAGAGTAGATACACCTTTTTTAGCCAACTTACTTTTACATCTAAGGCAAAAATTACCCAAATTCATTTTTTTTTAACTTAATTCGGCAATTGTCTAGTTATAAGCAAAAATTTATCTCATACAACACACCACTTCTCTTTAATCCGAGACACTTTTTCGCCTTCTAAATGTTGGATTCTTTGATAAAATGATAGAAAAAAAACATGTGAGGAAGAGCAGTTTTACACAATTGATAGTGAAAATAATGGCAGATACTTTTAGACAAATATTGAGACAAAATTTTTGGCCTTTCGGTCTATCACAGTTCTGGACCGCCACTCTTCCAACTTAGTGTTCAGAACTGCATCCTTGATTCATGTTCTAAATTAAAATTTCAATTTTGGTTATAATAGAACATTTTTAAGACAAAAAAGCATTGAACTTTTAGTCACATTGCCGTATACAATAAAAAAATAGAAAAATGCTATCTAAGACACACACCACTGCTAGAATGCACGAAAAAGCCATAGTAATTTTAATTGTGTTTTTTTTTAGGATGACTAAAAAGTAAATCCTGCGATTTGTTCGTATAGGGGGAGGTGGGGCTATATTAAGGTGGGGTTACATTGAAAGTGCTATTTTTTGCATATTTCTAAACGGCAATTTCCTTCAAAAATCCATTTTTGAAGAAAATTGTTCCCAAAGTGTAGAGGCCTTTAGCGTAAGACTTTAAGGCGTTCTTACAAACAAATTTTCAAATCCAAAATTATAATCATGTCTAGTGAGTGTATTTTTCAACCGATTGCAATAAATGTGGAATCATTTGAAAGGTCTTGGACTCCTGGACAAGATGAAGTGGTGTCAATTGGTAATAAAATTAAAGAAACGATGAATAGGGGATTCTCCAGTGGTGGCCAGTGGATTTGAAGTCGATTCACAAAGAAAAATACTTCTTCAATCTTTCCCAGAGCTTTCGGTCCTAGATGTGGACCTTCTTCAGTGGTCGACTAAACTATGTTTTCCTACCTTATGAGGATCGTTATTTTGTGTGGGATAGGACAATATCATCACTTTCAGTTTATCAATTGGAAAGGTTTTTTTTTAGGAAATTGTTTTCACTGATTTTCAACTTTTGAGCAATTTTTTTTAGGTACTGATATGATGTGGTTTGGCGCTTTCTGTTAATAATTTTCCTTTTTGTGAAAACAATTTCCTAAAAAAACCTTCCCAATTGATAAACTGAAAGTGATGATATTGTCCAATCCCATACAAAATAACGATCCTCATAAAGTACAAAAAAACATAGTTTAGTCGACCACTGAAGAAGGTTCATATACAGGACCGAAAGCTCTGGGCAAGTTTGAAGAAGTGTTTTTCTTTGTGAAGTGACTTCAAATCCACTGGCCATCATCGCTGAGTCTTCTATCGATACACATCATGCCAGTTCTTCATCCAATTATAAAGAAACGATTTTAAGAATTGACAATCAATTTTTGTCCGAAATTCAACTGAATTATTTCTGCGGTATTTTAAAGTGATCTATGAATCGGTTTAAATAGGTTGTAAATCGGTAAATATAAAAATTACAAGGTGGAAGCACTCAGAAAGGGAGCAGTGGCGCATATTTGAACTGAGGCTCCTTTAAAATTGGGTTTTTTTCTCGTATTTTTTAAATGAAACTGAATCATATTATGGTATGATTTAGTCCAACAAACTAATTGCGAAGCTAAATTAAATTATAATAAGGCTCATTTCCATTTAAAAATAGGAGAAAAAAGCCTAATTACAAAGCTGCCCCAATTTGAAGATACCCAATTTCCCCCTAACACTTTTTTCCACTTCATACTGCTAACAATTTTTTTTCCGAATTTAGAGAATCCCACAAAGCTGATATACGCTTTGCCACCTCTTATCGTATAATGACAATCTTGATAAAACAAATGAAACAACAATTATCATAGTATATTTTTTAACTGTGCGATTTACAACCTTTACAACAATGAAATGAGTACTTTTTATTATTCACAGTTTAGGTAAGTAATGATTTTCTTATATATTTTCCTGATCTTAACGGTATGTGTCTCGTTTTATTATGAATACCTCAGTGCGATGTTTGTCGCTTTGTTTCTTCAATTTTTCGTATTTTATGATACTACCTTAACTAATTTATATTTATGATATCTTTTATTATAAAAAATATGTATAATAGAAAAACTAAGTACGGGAAAGCTTTCAGAATTTGCATACAGTCTGACTTTGAACATTTCATATTTTTTGAATATTCCTTTAATAAATTTAACCATTATTTTCAGGAAATGTGTGACTTAAGACTAGCTATTAAAATATATTGCTATAGATAGGTCAGATTCATTAAAATAATATGGGAAATACATGAAGTGTTCAAAGCTAAAGTCTGTGTGAAGTCTAAAAACCTTACCCTATACTTTAGGATTTATTTGAGAAAAGGCTTGAAAAGTGACAATTATTTTTGAGTTTTTTAATAGTCATGGCGTTTCTTCCTTTAATTTAAACTTAATAAAATACAAGGAGTTATATTAGGTGTGATTCTTTCATAATCATATCTATAATAGATTAATATGAAAGATGATTTCTCTTTTGATAGTCTCATATAGTTACCACGATTCCACGATCGAGAACAATGTTAATGGATAATGGGGGAGGTGGTGGTATGCACGGATTCTAAGCTTAAGTTAATGCGTAATTTGTGCTTTTGAAGTGCTCGAACTCCATAGAGAGAGCAGTAGGTATGTATATCCCTAGATTTTTCACCCCACAAAATTCCCACCTTCAACCCCCTGGGGACTGGGGACCACTTTTCTCAATATATATTCACGTTTCAGACGATTTGTAATTATGAGAAATGATTTCATGCAATTTTCCGTCGGTTCGTCCCTCCTTTACCACGCCTGGAACCTAAACGATTAGAGATAGAGACTTGAGACCTTCGGGGAACCTCTCCATAAAACGACCTTGCGACCATTTTCCCGCCAGCCCTTCCGTACCTCTCCAAAACCATACTTTCTAGGATTGCTCGAAAACGCGTCGTGCGATTTTATTTTATTATTGGTAATATTGTAAAGGTTGTCAACGCGAACATTTCGCCCATATACAAAAATTTCGTTGAATCATTCCTAATAACGGGTATTTAAAGTTAAAGGTTAAAAGGGTTAAAAAGGCTCTAGAGAGCGTATTTCTCAACCTAATGGTATCATATTTTGGCTCGTTGGAAATGCCTTGGAATTCCTGACAAATCTGAACTGGTTTCAATCGGTTATAACCCGGTTCATAACCGATATCTAATGTTATCCGAAATTAAATTATATTTTACCAACTTACAAACTTCAAATAGTTGAAAGACGAGTACCCAAATCAGGGCCCATCAAGCATAATAAAAAGTGAAGATATTTTTCACTTTTCCTTGTAAAAATTTTGCAGCTATTGCACCGCGACTTAAATAAATTTGCTCGTAGTTCTTGTATTATTTCAGCGAGTATTATGAAATATGTATTTTTATATAGCTTTTAGTGCACGATTTCGAAATATATCAGACTTATAAGTCAATTCTCTTTAGGAAAAAACTTGCCAATAGTCTTCAGTGCCTCTATGCAAAAACGTACGGAAAAATGAAATGTTGAGAGGCCCCTGACCCAAATAAAAGACAATGCTTCTTCATCGAAGATTCTACTGTGACTTTTGTTTTTAATAAAAACAAATAATGTTTCCTGTCTTCATTAAAAATTCCGTTATAATATTCTGCGGAATCAATAAAATTCTGAACATTAGAGCCCGAAAAAATTGAAGACATAATCTTAAACGTTTTTGTCCGCTTATTGACTTCTAAATAGGACGTTGCGTTTCCTAGTCCTTGTTTCAGTTAGGGATAGATTGTTGTTGAAACTTTTGATCATGTCTATTTCCCCGATTTTCACGATTACCACGATTACCGTGGTTACTATGATCGCTACGTCCTCTGCGGAATGCAAAGACTGAAGAGTTATTCGTGGTATTCTGATCGTTACCTACGGATCGCTGAACTATTTCCGCTTGTAGTGCCACCTTCGTCTCTTTTGCGAAGGATGTAAGGGATCTAGCCAAGACAATTGATTGAATCTCCGGTTTCAGTCTCTTAGCAATCAATGAAGATCAATTCCTTCCAAGTTCAAGCTACTATATCGACGACTCAGAACATAAGTCGATCAACTTTTGGATATGGTTGCAGCTCTTCTGGTATTCGCCAGAGAATTCGTTCCTTTTCAAAATGAAAGACTTCGAATTTTTACCAAAGCTTTGTTCAATGATCCAAAAGTTGATCGATTTATATTCTGAGTCGTCAATATAGTGACTTCAACTTTGAAGACCACTTTCCAGGGGGTAGTTGGTTCCTGTCATGACTGTTTTGTGATTTTAGAACACGGCGAGGACTGGGTAAAACAGTTAAGACACACAAAGAAAAGTCGATAATGCAGAAGCACTTGAGAACAATAAAGTGCTAAAAAATGTTAATTTTTCATTGGAATAGCACCATTATTCGAGTTTCTATGTGCAATAAAAGAATAATGATAGCTTATTGCACTATTAATGATGTCTCGCGCTTAGTCACATTGTGTCAGTGAATTGTGCAAGACAAGAAAATGAATTTGGGCGTTCCTTGGCTTATTAATTACCATTAGACAGACTCCTTCATTACATTTTCAGTATAATTTAGCATACAAATAAATCAGTGCATATTGTACAGAATTCTCAGAGTAAATATTAGCATAAATTCGAGCTAGTCTGCAGTCGGTATTCATTTTATTTAATTGAATATCTTTTTCATGAAGGGCAAAGGTTAGAGGTATGTATGAAAACTTTGTAGGGACAATTAGAAAGAGAATTTGAAATTCAAAATATGAAATTTGAAAATAATTAAAATGTGGTGTGCAGACTGAGGTGTATAGGAAGTCTCGAAAGTACTTTGAAAACCTTTCAAACTTCCATTATACCTTTCTTAAAGACATATTATTCATTTAATTAAAAAGTTCACATTACTTCCCACATGTAATGCTGTAATTTGGTTCTTTTGATGAGATTTTGACGAATTTAACACTGACTTCTACATATGCGCGAAGAAGTTGGACTTAAGAGAAGAGAGAGGATCATGAAATATTTAAGAGCGAAACGTGCCTTTCTCAGTAACATTCATAAAATCTCATGAAGGATATGAATTGTACATAAAACATACAAAACATAACATTGCAGATTTCCTTCTTATGAAATGTCAAATCCTTCTCTCTTCAAAGAACATTTTAAAGTTGAACTTTTGCAAGAAAATGTGTGACTTTCCCTTTAAAAACTTTATCATGTCCTAATCACTTTGTAATCCAATTTAACTGACTTTACTTACCTGATTGAGGTTGTTTGTTTTAATCTTATCAGTATTTAATCTGTCGCGAACAATATGTAGATTTAGGATTTCTCTCATTCTATCCCGATTGCGAATGATATTGTTCAAATTACTGTCACTCCAGGCTTCATTGCTTGGTGCAAATAGGGTCACGTCCTTCATCCGACGAATTTGCTGTACAAATTCTGAGCCAAAATCTTGTATAACTTCGAAGAACTTCGACAGTGGTCCATCCTCTTTCTCCTTTTTTTTGGATGGAAAGCACAATAAAACAAATAATTAATTACCATCAAGGATGAAAATTTTTGTACATTGAGAAAGAGAGAGAGAAAAATGTTTCAACAGCTTTTACATTTAAACACTTGTTCTCATTTTTATGGATAAATGAACTTTCTTTTCAGTCATTTATATTCTTCATGAGAGAATGATAAAGAAAATGATCTCAAACATATGGATTTTTCAATTCTAGCGATTTTTGAGCCATATTTCATGTTCTAAAGCGCTTTGAAAGAGGTCATGAAAGGAAAATGATAAATTTCAAAGACATGCAAGCACTCATGAAATAAATAATAGAAATGTTAAAGCGTGATTCAAGACCAATAGCATTTTGATATCCCAGAGAAATCAACATTTCACACAGGAGAATCAATCAAATGTCAAAAGCAAAAGCTTTGAAAACATAGTAAAAAAGCTCATAAAAATCAGTGAAATCCTCAAGCGAAGTAACACAAATGATTTATATTGTTCTTCAAAAAAAGTGCTCAAAAAGAAATATAATACAAAAAAATGTTTGAACGCGTGCAGAAAATTACCTTGAAGGACTATATTTTCAGTGAATATCCCATTATTACATAGAAAGCATTGTAAGTAAGTAGATAATGTAAGAGTTTTATGAGTGTTTCAAGTGTAATTTTACATTATATTTCGTATCTTTCCAATTTGTGGTTGATTCGTGAGTCATAAGCATTTAATTTAAAAAACTAGATTAATTCCAAAAATAAAAAAATGAGACTTAAAAAATCATTGAATAGCAAGTGCATTATTTCCAACATTTTTTAAATTCTTTTTTCTTGGTTTAGTATTCAATGTATTCGCAGTGCTTTTCTATTTTAAAAAAAAAGACTGAAAAATTATAAAACGGAAATTCAAAACTACAAGTTCTGAAAGAGAAAAAGGTATCAATAATTTTTTATTCAAAGTTATTCTGCAGAGAACAGATTGAGTTTTATATATATATAATAAAGTAGAATACACTACTACACTAAGGTATATTTGCATAATTCCTTCAAGATTAAATCACGAAAAAAAAAGAAATTCCCCATGTAGAATCCTGAGGAAATGTGACAGAATCGAAAATTCTCTTTAACTGATAAAAACTTCACAAAGAAAGTCATATTTCATGAGATTTTGATATTGATTTTGGGTTTCTCTACCAGCGACCAGAGTTGGTTGAAATGTTCGTGAATTTATCAGTGAAACCACAAAAGTGATATCACCATAACAAGCCACAGAAACCGCACGCATGAACCATTGCTATGGAGACCTTCCGCTCCTGAATACCAGGTGAAGTGAAGGACACGGAGGATGTTCACAATACTCACAAGAAAATTCATTAATATGGAGATACTATAATCTACTAACCGATATGTTTCAGACAACCCAGAAAATCGTTTCAAAGATTACACTATATAGTTGATAGTCAGGGGAATGGGGCAATGTATCAAACAGCTTGAAAGGCTTGAAATATCGTCCACTTTGAGTGAATAGAGATTGCAACTATAAATTGATTAAAATTATGGTATTAGCTTTGAATATTTAATGAATAGTGCTTCGCTCCTAAATACAGTGTGACTCAAGTAGGGAACACTGGGGCAAAAAGTCACAAATCGAAAATTTTAAAAGTTCCTTCCAAAAAAAGATAGCGGTTTAAAATTTTTCCACACACTCTTAGAAAAATTTAGTCTCAACTACCTCATATACGGTTATGGAAACTATAAAATATAGTAAGCATTGACCCATTCATATATTTAGGTAGGGTAATTAAATGAAATAGTTGACCAATATTAGTTACAGTATCTTTTTCATTTAGTTATCATAACTAAATTAGATTAGTAACGGGTACTATAACATATTAGTTCCAATAACTAAATAAATGTGGTTGATACCCATCTTATTGGCTGTAATAACTATATCATATTAGTTGTGGTTACTATATGTGGAGCTCAGAGGCAAAATGACACATATTCTATGGCTAAAGCATAGGATATGTGTCATTTTGTATTGAAAATAATATCCGACGAGTTGATATGCTAATAATGGAAACCGGTGAGCGTCGGGGAAAGAAGGAACAGCTTAGAAAAAAAAAAATTTCTAAACTGTTCCTTCTTTCCCCGACGCTCACTGGTTTCCATTATTAGTGTGTCATTTTGCTTCTGAGCTCCACATGTAGCTCGAAAAAGCTTCAACATATAAGTAAAAAACGACTCTCTACTATTGAAAAAGTTGTCAGAACTTTATGAAAATATAGGCCCATTTTCTTTCAATAGTTGTGAGAACTAAATGGAATTGGTGACCAATATTAATTAGGATATCGATTTCATTTAATTAACACAAGCAAATATAATTCTATGAAACCATTATGAAATAATTGCCGTAACTTATCCACGTAAATATTGCCTTATGTTCTCATTACTAATAAATTTATTATGAGTAAAATGTTTTAACATTTTATAAGAACTATTTTAAATAGATTTGATAATAATCACCCGATCAACTAATTTTCTATTTTTTATAGATCATTACTAATTTTTTTAGTAATGATGTCTAAATTTCTCTAAGAGTGCAGATAGCTTCATAGATCTACTCCAATGTCGTAAGTTTCTTAGAATTCGAAGAAGGAATTTAAACTTTATACTGAAATTTTTAGGCCTGTTTTTGGAAAATTTTCCTTACAGCAAATATAAATTATAATTTCCATATATTATAAATTTAATTTCCAAAATTGATGCATTGGTGACTATTTCCTAAATGATTTGGATTCATTGAATACAAAGCCGCTATCCGTTTTAGCATTTTCTAAAGGTTCTTTTTCCAGAAATCCTATCATTAAAAATGACCACTTGGAGTAAAAAGTACACAGTAAAAGAGGATTACAAGTATAATCGTTGGTTTGCTTTTTTACCACGATTATTCTTGAAAAGTTACTCAAATTTGTATTTCAGCAAAGTACGTAATCTGAAAATATGTATATTAAATTTTATGTAGGGTGGAGTAAGTACTTTTGGCCACTTTTAGGTTTCATGTGCTTGTAATTTTTATAATCTTTATATAAAAAAAATGAAATTTTGTACAAAGATACCTTAAAGCCTTTTCTTTCTAATAATCCAAGAGAATTCCCAAAAATTTTTGGATATTTTAGTGAAAAATGCATTTTATGCAACTATGCAGGTTTCAGTACTTTTGCCCACTTAGTAAGCACTTTTGGCCAATGTGTGTAAACACTTTTGGCCATTTGTTTCCTATAGAATTTTAATAAAATAACAGAAGAAATAGTTTTCGAAAACTTTCACAAATACACAGCACAAGTCCTATTCTTATTTAACACCAATTTTATGTGATTATTAGAGTATTTTAAACGACTTTTTGCACATTTTCTATCTGACGTAAAAATCAGACAAGTCACGATTGTTTTTACTGAAATCCGCGAGGTGCGCCACATGTAAAATGTATGGGAAAATGAATGGTCAAAAGTACTTACACAGCCGAAAAAGTAAGCTCTTTTAGCCACATCCGATTTTCATTTAATTTGTTAGAAAATCTTATTAAGGATGATATAATAATAAAATTTAGTTAATTAAGAAATGGACTTTCATTGAATAACATAAAATATTTTCATCAAAAATATGAAATAATGCAAAACAATTTCTTTTAACATTAACAAGTTTCTAAAGAATTCCATGTTTTTTTTAGTGATTGTTTACCTTGTCGAGAATTTCCTATGAAAGTATGTCACTTAGGAATTTTTTGAATTTACAGTAGGCCGTAATAAAGCGAATTAAAATATGATAATATCCCATGACTGGTACTATTTGCCCCAACGTTTTCTAGAATGGTCACAAAATGACCTTTTAAAAAACGACTCGATGTATTTCGCTTGAAAACGTTCTAGTTTTAATAGTCTAGTTCTAGTTTCCCGAATTCTAGGTTTAAAATCGTCATCCAGAAACGCTTACAGATCGGCGCCGTTAATAGTTTTTGGTCTTTTGGTTCTTTTCATCGAAATCACCATTTTGACGTTCGCTGTAAATATCTTTAATCATACGACATGCCTTACTTAATTTTTTTAATAACTAATTCTGTTTCTCTTAAATTTTTATAATGTTAAAATTGTTTTTCCTTGCTATTTTTTTTTATTAAATGACGAATTATATAACATTCTATTTAACATATAATTAAAATCATAGTTAATTATTTTTCACACGCTTTTAATTACTTGCCAATCAAACATTATTATTTTTATTGATTTTTTAATAATTTTAATTAATTTCACTATTGACAATATTTTCACTGACAATATGTTGAATGTTTTACTAATTAATTAGTTCAAACCAATCAAATTAAAATAAACATCCTGTGTTCAATATGAGAATTGAATTATTTTATGCAAAAGAATTATTGGAGATTTTTAATTTGTTTCACTTGAAAATTTTTAATCCATGAAAACTGGTAGTTAGTAGAATTATTTTTTGAATTTTAAGTCACATAATAAGCTTTAAAATGAATACTTTTTTAAATAAAAGAAAAATCAATAATTTAATCATAAATTATTCTGTCTGCTATGGTTATATTGCACATAATGACAATATTCTCTTCAATAAACGAAATAACAGAAAAATCATTTTATGGGAATTTTATGTTTTTAAATCAGTTTCACATTGAATTATATAAGAGATATTTTTATTGTGGAATATTTAAATTTCAAAATTGGAAAAATATTAAGTATTTTTATAAATTGAGATGAGATATTCCAATTTAGAACGCAAGTATTATTTTTTCAAGTATTGAAAAAAATTAAATTAAGTATTGTAAAATTTGAATAATAAAAAAAGTAATGTAAAATATTACCGAAGGTCTAAAAGAAATCCATTTTTATTACATTTCCAAAAAAGAATATCAAATAAAATTTTTATAAGAATTTATAAAGTGAAAAATAGGAATATTTTTCTCAGATTTATTATTCTGATAGATTTTGAAATGGTTCTTGAGTATTGATTTTTTCCTTCGGAATTTGTTTTTGAATGACATTTTGAATGTTTTGAAGATGTTTTAAATGTTTTGAAAAAAATTAAATTTCAAACTATATAACTTGATTTATTGGAGTGCGGATATGGTTTTGCACAGCACTTTAGTTTGCCCTAAATGGAATATTGAACATTGGAATATTAGCCTAATAGGGTAAGTGTACGAAATTTCGGCCAGCTTGCAATTCCGACCACTTTTTTGTTCCTCGAATTTCCATTAATTTTTAGTTTTTGCATACTCTAGAGGTTATACAACTTAAAAAATAACAAAAACTGTCGCTTCGACAAACGAGATGATGTGAAAAAGACATTCGAAGAATTCCGGAAGGGCAAGGAACTATGAGAATGAAGGTGGTCGAAATAGGCCACCAAAACTATGTCAAGATTTTTATTCATTTTAAAATGTATTACGAATGATTTTAGAGAAACTAAATACGATAATTTGACTACAAAGTTCCGAGCAAAGCTCCTTAAAAAGAAGTAATAAAAAAATTAGTTTGTATTAAAAATATCACATTTTAAACTTCAGACTTTGGCGCTTCCATGCAACTATGCCAAAATTTGGCACACTTACCCTATATACTTTTTTTTGCAAAGTATACGCAATGAAAAATATCATTTGATAGCTAATTCTGCCCCGGACTCCCTTACGTATAAATAGGGGAGACTGGGGCAAAAAGTCACAAATCGAAAATTTTAAAATTCAATATATTCCAAGATAAATAAGATAGCGGCTTAAAATTTTCCCATAGATAGCCGCCATAAGTCTTCTTCAATGTCGTAAGTTTGTTAGAATTTGAACAAGGAATTTAGAAAATAAAAAATATCGAAATTTTCAGCCCTATTTTTGAAATATCTTACGTGCAGAAAATATCAATTATTATCTACTTATATTAAATTTGATGCACTGGTGAATATTTCCCAAATTATCTGGATATTCTTTGAATACGAATCCGCTATCTATTTTAGAATTTTACAAAAATTCTTTTCTCCAGAAATCCTTTTATTAAAAGCGGCCACTTGGGGTAAAAAGTAACAAAAACTATGGAGCAAAAAGTACCAAAAACCCAAACAATTTCTGATGTTCCACGGTGAAAACAAACGTCAATGCTATGTGTCGCCGCTTGTTGTTTGCATTGGTTAAACGATTTGCAGTCTTTTGTGTTTTTTGTAAAATAGCTTAAAATGCGCTTTTCTCGCTCAGATAGACATAACGGTGTTTTACAAAGGTGTAGAAGAATAAATTTCATATGAAAATATATAATCTAGGTATTTTACTTAAATTTACGGAATCCCGTAATAAAGCGAATCAAAATGTGATAGTATTTTATGTCTGATACTATTTGCCTCAGCATTTTTGAGAATGATCACAAAATTACCATTTAGATAACGGCTCGATAAATATATTTCCTTACAAAATAGAGGAAAATGGCTTTGACAGAGTTATAGAGCGGTAAATTTCCTATAAAACTGTGCTAATTAGAAATTTTGCAGGTGCTCGGGTAGATTGTAAAAAAATAAAATATTCGTTTTGTGACTTTTTGCCCCAGTCTCCCCTATATAACAAAGAATTCAAGAAGGTTGGTTGTCTCTTTGTCTTAAAAGAATCAGGAAAAAATAGAATTTTTGGCTTCCTAATTAAAGCTCCCGCCTTAAAGACATAGACGTCGGCCATTTTGACAAATTTGACAACAAACTGACAGGACGTTCTTATTTTTTCGAAATTTTTCGGTTACTGAAGCTAATCTTTCAAGACTTTATTTATTTCCCCAGGATAGTTAGGCAAAATTAATGTGGCGCCAAATTTATTGCCTGGTATTATCCTAATTACCGGTTTAAAAAGAGTCAAATTAATACTCTCTATGACATTTTTATTCTATAACAGTTCTGAGAATACGAAGAGAACAATATCAAAATAGAGATATTAAACGAATAATTAAATTTCTAATGGAATATTCCACTGTTAAATCGAAAGTGAATGCATTTTGTTAGTCGTCCCGAAAATAGATACCCCATTTATTTTCTTCTCTGATTGAATTTAAAATTATCCTTTTAAAGTGTTCACAACAGATTTTAATTGTACCATAAATGAAACTAATTTTCTTTTTCACTTTCACAAATATATGCATTCCTCTTAATGAATTCTCTGCTTCACCCGGTGGAGCAAGAAGGAGTCTGCAACGGCGAGAATTTCACCCGAAACTAAATCAACTGCGCTAATGAAAACGTCATTGCATTCAGAATTTAAATTCCTGGAATAGAATTTAAAATTTACTCAAACACTCCAAAAAGCGCACTATAGATTCGTCTCTCTATAGCTCCCGGGAACCGTGAACTTTTCAAGCAACTCTTTCCAATTTTGAATGAAATTAATTTTCCAGGTCACTTTTCGATTACGTAATTTGCAATAGAAAGCTCCAAATTCATATACATATATGTGGAAAAATTATCATAGTATCAAACTGAGTGTGGTAGATGAATTTATATTGGGTCAAGATCGTAGAGATATTGCTACAAACTCCTGAATTATTCAATAGTATTGGGATAGTATACGGGATTTCGCGAAAATAGCTATTTCATATTATCGTAACAATGGATTTGTGGAAATGGATGGATTATTGATTTTACGATGTGGTCAAATGATAGCTCATCTCGATATAGTGACAATTTCCTACGCTAAAAGAGTAAAAACGTTTCATACCTCGAGAAATTGAATAACATTGGTGTCCACAATGACTAATGGTCTCTGGATCAAGTGCACCACCCCATTTTCCACCGGGATGTTAGCTCTCACAATTTCCGACAGAACCACTCCAGGAGCATGCACAGAATCACCAATGAGTGTTTGTGACTTAACATATGCTGAAAGGAATAAAGAAAAAAAGACAATCACAAGTTGCTGATTAAGTTCCCGGGAGTGCCATATGTATGGCATTTTTTGGATACTACATACTTCGTACACTCTTGCCATCTGCCTGGGAAAAGAATGTGATCAACACTTTCAAATTGTCTTCGAAGGCAGCTGTCGGAAGGGGTTCACCCAGTGGAGCTGCCGCTGTAAATACCGTCCGATTCGGTATAATGTGCCCATCAATGACTTTGCGATCAATCATATCGGGCCTATGTGGTGACTTGAAACCCTCCTCGACGGGTATCAAGAATGTGTGCGCTCCTGGAGTTTGATACAGATATTCCTTCTTATGCATGATCACTTTCTGCCTATAGGATCTCACCCTATGGTGGCCTATGTCTAAACTTTCGGAAAATGTGAGAAACTGAAAAGCATCCGGATTGTGAACATCTACAGTTGATGATGGAATTGTTGTGAGTGGGGTCAGAACATCGTCAATCACATGCAAAATCTGTAAGAAAATTAATGGATGTTAAAAACTGCATTGAAGCTTTATTTGATCGCAATCAAATAAAGCCGAAGAATACCGAATTTTATTCGGTCCAATTTGAATTTCTGTCAATTTTGACACTTATAAATTGTTGTCAAAATTTTAAAATTAAGATTACATTTAACGGAAAGAACGCATTGACAATCAAACTCTTACCGTCAAGCCTAATTACTTGCGATCCTTACGCCTTTATATAAGAATTGATATAGGGTAAGTGTGCCAAATTCCGGCCAGCTTGCAATTTCGGCCACCTTTTTTGTTCCTCGAATTTCCATGAACTTTTGGATTTTACGTACTCTAGAGATTATACAATGCAAAAGAATAACAAAAAATGTAGGTTCGACAAACGAGATGACGTGAAAAAGATATTGGGCGAATTCCCGAAGGGCACGAAACTATGAGAATGAAGGTGGCCGAAATAGGGCACCAAAGCTATGTCTATATTTTTATTCATTTTAAAATGTATTAAGAATGATTTTAGAGTAAATAAAGAGTAAACTCTTTGCAAGGTTCCAAGCAACATTCTTACAAAAGAAAGAATAAAAAAATCAATTTGTATTTAAAATATTACATTTCAAACTTGAGACTTTGACGCTTGCATGCAACTATGCCGAAATTTGGTACACTTACCCTAAAATGCGTAAATTTCAGAAAATAATATTGAGTGTTTGGCGGTGACAGTATATATTTAACGGTCAGTGTCTTTTTACCGTAATAAGATGAATATTAGGTGAGATTTTTAACAATCTCACCTACTATAATCCTAACAAAATCTCATGTCCTCCGATCGGCCTCAAACTTTGCCAGAATGTGTTTGGCCACTTCCTGATCATGAATATATGGATGGCTAAAAACCGTTCCTGTCCGTCCGTCCGGTCGCTCTTTGGAGCTTAATAGCTCCCAAACTAAAAGAGATATCGACTTGCGGTTTTCGGCAAAGTATATATATCGTATTTATATCGTATGAAAATTGCAACTTGGTGAATTGACCCCCACCCCCCCCCATCCCCCTTCCGCCGGTCTCCCCTACCATCAAAATTAGTAAAAAGTAAGCAGAGACTTATACCAGAATTTGCAGTTAACAAACGGACAAAATTATTACTGAATGGCTCCGTTTTATAATAAATCTTTCGAAGAGCCAAAGCCAAGTCGAACCTATTCGGAAATCTATTGGTAGCCTAAAGGGAAAGTTCACATAATCTACTCGCCACTTTAGTGCTGTTTGTCAAAATTAACGTGAACTGATAATTTAGTTATTCTGCCACTACAAAAAGGTCGGATTTGATACAGTAGCTACTTTTTCGCCATCTAAAATTAAGTCATTAATTTAATATACTTTATTAGTCTGTTCCAATACTTTTGGCCACTCATTTTGTTATAAATTAATTTTGCATATGCCGCAACTCACGGATTTTCTTTCAACACAAAGTAATATGTGATTTAAAATTGAGTAATGATGCTATTTTTGTAAAAACAGTAAAAAATGAAAAAGGGCAAATCTTTCTCCTAAACATATTTTTTAGTTCCTATCTTGACTGTTCTCCCTAGCCCTCACCATGTTCTAAATCCAACAAAACAGTCGTGACAAGAATCAACGCAAAGAGAAGTCGATTATGCAGAAGCACTTGAGAACAGAAAAGTACTAAAAATTGTTAAGGAAAAATGCCAACTAAGCATTAGTGGCCAATCTTCAGTGTAAAACGGTGAATAAATAATTTTAAACGAAACAAGAACATTGAGACATGAACTCTTTGTTTCAGTTTAGACTTCAAACTTTGAAGCAAAAGCTCTAAACAAAAATTATGCCTGGAAAACATTTAAAAACATCCATAATTGTTCAATAGAAAATACGAATAATAAAATAAGTCTAATAAAAAAAGAATTGTAGTTGTCGCGTACTTTAATTCACTGAGAAAAAGAGGGTGCGATTAACATTTTTTCCTCATAAATTTAACACTTTTTAGGTGTAAAAATATATCAACATTTTTTAATGTTAATTTTACACCCTATTAAGGGTAAAATTAACATGAAAAAGGGTACCTTTAACCCCTAATACACCTAAAAAGGGTAATATTTACACCGATTTCGGATCAATACTGCAGGGTAAAATAAACATTTCCGGAATGTTATTTTAACTTTTTCGGATTTCTCTCAGTGATGGGTTTAATGGCTTTCTGAAGGTCCTCAATTCTTTAAATAAAACTCAATTTAAAACGAGAAGAGGAAGAGAACTTTTTAATTACAGCCAAAAAGACATGGCTAAGCGTCACGACAAAAAGCTCTCGCATGGTTTATGAGTGCAACCGGTTTACTACCTATTAAATTGATTCATAAATTAAAAAAAAAAACATTCCGATATAAAAAATTGCTTAAGTAAAGCAAATTTTAGAACATTTCAGGATGAATAATAAGCATACGAACAAACAAAAAAGTAATTTTGAGAAAGCTATACCATTTACGGGTACTTTATCGATTAGGTCTGACGCAGCCGGGTTGGAAATTTTAAGGTCTTTCAAAAAAGCCAAAATTTGAACATATTGGTTGAAAACCTGAACCTACAAAATGGTTTAACATTGACCTCCAAAAATTCGTTATCGAAATGTCTTTAAGACAAAAGTGTCTAAGAACGAAATATTCACCTAGACTGCCTTCAAAACATATTCAAAAATGAAAAAAATCTATGAGTCGGTTTTGGAATAAACTAGAAAATATGGTTTTGGAGGGAAATAAGGGAGATGTCATTATTGCCAAAAATTCACTTTTCAAATGAGACACTTATAGATTCCCGAACGGTTTCCTGAATTAATAGGAGTATATGGGTCTAACTCCTTTTGCAACGTAACTTGAAGGAAGCCAATTTCATGATCTTCAAAAATATCCAAAATTTAGGTAATCCAGGATGTCCAAATACTTGGACATCTTTATAAATTTGCAATCCTCCGCCATTTTGAATACAGTAGACTCTCACTCAATCGGGCAAAAAATTTTGTTGTCAATTTTTCAGGCTTAATTTTGAAGCAAATTTGCTCAAATTCGTTGAAGTTCCTCATATTTTATTGTGATTCTTTATATTTGAGCGTTTTTTGTAGAATTTACAATGACTTTGACGCCCAAATCTCTCGATAATACGAATGACATTTTGCTCCATATGGCCGATTGAGGGAGAGTCTACTGTACCACCATTTTTTGTTTTACAAAAAGCTCCGCCCCTATGGTATCAATTGGGTTCAAATTTTAGTATGTTATAGCTGGGTCTTAGAGCTTCGAGCAGTAGCAAAGTTAAGGTTCCCTGACCCCCCTGACCACAGCTATAAGGGTCCAAAAAAAGTTATTAAAATGGCCATAACTCCGGTTCTAGGGGAAACTGGGGTACCACCAAATACGGGGCAGCACCAAACACTAATTTTTATTTCTAAACTACTTGGACTATCTCGACCATTTCTTTAGTGGACAAGTATCCCTATAATGCCTTTAAATTTCTATAAGTCTTGTCCTCTGAAGTCAAATATCTGATTAAAAAATCGCAGTGTTTGGTGCTACCCCGTGTTTGGTGGTATCCCAGTTTGCCCTAATTGTCAGAATTTAAAAAGTGAGGGCGTTTCGGAAAGCTCTCACGAAATGCCATTTCCCTTTCGACATCAGAAGTTTGTAAAACTGCCGCTAGAGGCACTATTATTAAAAAGAAAAATTTCCAAACGGGTTCAAATTTTAGTATATTAGCCGCAGATTATACCTATTAAATAAAAAAAATACTTATATTTTTATTTAAATACTATATTTTCGGTTCTAATTAACCTTTTGACTTAAATTTTGGTTATCTCAGGTTCAAAAGTTTGCCATTATTCTGAAATCTTCCATCTTTTTGAATAGTGTTTTACACTATTAAAGTTGCACGGTAATTACGATCTTTCATATTTTCTCGCATAATGTGAAAATTAGATTAAAATTTCACAAGTTAATGAAAATCGTTCATGAATTGTGTCTTATTGTAAACTCTTTAAGAATGACGGTATAAATATTGGAAAATCAATTAATCTTAAGACCCTTAAATTGATTTTAAATCGTAAAATCCCTTGTCTAACTCATAATATAGTATCAGTACAAAAAAAAGAGACTCATAAAATGGATTAACGCATAAATAGCATAAGTCTTTGTCAGATAATGATTTTTAAAACAACACACTGCCTAATCTGACGAGTTAAATCACATTTTTATAGTCTTCGTGACAAAAATTCAAAAGATTTAGAAAATTCTGTATACAAGTGTTTTACATTCTTCCAAATATTCATACGACAGCGTCACAAAAAAAGAAAAAGTCAGTCAAATGGTGCCGGAAATGCAAGCGCAGAAGAAAAAACAATAAATTAATTGCTTGCTGCTGTAGCAGGACTGAAGATTGCAATTTGCTGTATACCCATTTCCAGACTTCATGAATGATAGATTTTTCAATTTTCTCATATTATTTGATTTCTTGTTTGCAATTTGGGGTATATTCAGTTCTTTTGTTGTGCCACGTGTTACCGCATAATGCAATTTTGCAGAAACATCCTTTATCATGGGATTTATCTCAGATAGAAATATTATTGCTTCAGATTTCTCTGTTGCAGAATATTTCTCTAGAGTGGCAAGAAAATTCACAACAGAGGATTTTTAGCATCAAAAGATACTGACAAAGAACAGAAATTCTGATGAGCTTTACTTTGCGGGAAATATTTTAAAATGAGATTTAAACTGGTGCACACGTGTAAGCTTCTGGTACATTCTACCCCTTTTCGGCATCTTCGAATGCACCAAGCAATTCCCTCTTCAACAAATTATCATTTTGTTGGTTATAATTAATATTTCAAGAAGCCAATATAACTAAAAGAGTAATGGTCTTTTGAATGCTAATGAACACTTACTTGTTTCTTCCCCTCCTTGTTAATGAGCTGCACATTCGATCTTGACTTTATAATTAGCGCATTATTGACAAATATCTGATCTATGTTCTGGTGTCGTCTTCTCGTTATGTACAATGGTGGATTTCCTTCCATGTCTGAAGTCACAGATGGTTTCAATTGCTCCAAAGTATTTGCCACAGTTACTATAAATACACATGAATGAGGATGAAGAAAAAAAATAGTCACAAGTGCAGACTCCACAAATTGTATCAATCTCGAGATGTTCTCATTATCTTGCGATGATGGCAAACTTACACATGTGGTACAGGACATACGTCTTATTCCCAAAATAGCGCTGGAATGCTTTATTGGTTGGTGCAAAGAGTGTCAATGCCCGGAAGTTGAGGGCCGTGTTTGCAATTTGATTCCTTTCCAATAATGAATAAAACTGAAAGTGAAAAGAGAATAGAAATTGTAGTCCTCCTCGGTAAACATTTCTCAATAGAATAATGTAACTTGTATGGGTTTATGCATGAACTTGAGCCTGGACAGCTGAAATATTGAGAAAGATTGATCACTACCAAATGTAATTCAATCTAGCCCTTTCAGTATAATAAAAGAGACGCGTCTTGTCTCTTCCGATGGCAAACAAACATCACAATAGAGAGGATATGAGACAAAATTTAGGGAAAAGTCGTGGATTATGGGCAGATTTTTTGTCCAATTCAAACAATATCAATTAAGATCGTTTGCACAAGGGTCTTATAATGAAGACTAATGTGCTGGACACAAGTACGACTTAAGCCGAGAGACGGCTTAACGAAATTATCATCAATATAATGTTACGGCATTATCACACTTGCGCATTAAAATTTTAATATAATTCACATTAATTGTCGCTGGTGAGAGTCCAAATGTGTAATTTGTGTGTTTGAATCATTTTATATTCAAAATTTGATCTATTTGTCGATAAAAAGGTAGACTTTGCCCGCAAAATTTGATATAAATTGATTTATAGCATTAATGCGAAAAATTAATGCGATTTTCTCTTTAATTTTTTAATGTGAAAAATATTTATGCTTTAGGTAAATTTAAACTTATTTTTTCAGGCCAAGTCCACTTGTTTATCAATAAATAGAAAAACCCCAAATATTAAGTGACTCAAAGACACAAATAACGTATTTGGACGATCACAAGCGACAATTAATGTGAATCACATTAAAATTTTAATGTGCAAGTGTGATAACGCCGTTAGACTGCATTCCCACTAGTTTACCACTAACCGTATCTCGGTTTAAGCCGTGAGACTTTCTACTCTGGAAAAAAATATCTTGTCAAAAAGAAAAATGGTTTATATCAAAATGTTGTCAGAAAGATGTAATTTACCAATTTTATAAAACTTTT
This sequence comes from Phlebotomus papatasi, assembly GCF_024763615.1. Lineage (NCBI taxonomy): Eukaryota > Metazoa > Arthropoda > Insecta > Diptera > Psychodidae > Phlebotomus > Phlebotomus papatasi. The sequence continues at coordinate 100,130,425 of NC_077222.1, read as the reverse complement.
ACTCGCATTTTATATAGAAAAACATCCTTTTGACAAACTTTTAACAAAATACAGCTGGGCGCTGATTTGACAAATTTTTTCCACATTCTATGTGGAAGAACATCCTTTTGACAAACTTTTCTTTTTAATTTTACAAGGCATTTTTTTAGCGTAGGCATAAGACGGCGATGATGTAATTTTTTTAGCCAAAGTAATGCAAGAATATGGCAAGATTTTGTAATTAAAAAAAACCATGTTTACAGACTTTTCTGCACAGGTCTCCAAATAATGTCACAAATATTCGTAAATGTTTGTTAATTCCTACTGGGGATCTACAAAATGCTCGTAAATCGTACAACTTACAAAAAAAAGTTCGTAAAAATTTGTTGTTTTTCACAAAAATTGTTCGTAACTTGAGCACTTGACGAGCATATTTTGTTCTTTTACAAACAACTGTTGGTAAATGTTCGTGAACACAAAAAAAAATGTTCGTAAAATTTTGTCATTTGTTTGCAAAAGTTTTTCCAAACAAACGAAAATGTACGAATGAATGTTTGTAAAAGAACAAAAAAATCCATATTTAAGCAAATCGGTTGAAAAGTAGGCCATACAAGGTGGTTAAACTTTGATCTTCGAAAATTTGATTTCGACATTTTTTTCGGACACAGGTATGCAATGTGTCTCAGTACAAAATATTCACATTGATTACGTCCAAAACATATTCGAAAATGAAAGAAAAATCTCGGTTTTGCAGAGGACGAAAAACGGACGGGGGAAGGAAAAAGACTGTCCTAGATAATGGATTCTTGTTGAAGTTCTAGTTTGAATTCTAGTTAGTACTTTACCGATTGGCTCCGTGCAGTAATAATCTTTCGAAGAGACAAAGCCAAGGCAAACCTGTTCGAAAATCTACCGGAAGCGTAAAGTGCAAGTTCACATACTCGCCGCTTTAGCGCTGATTAATCTGCCATTTCATATTTCGATATTCCTAACACTTCAATTGTCAACAATGTTAACAACAGTGTGCAAACGTTTGAAAAACTGAATTTTTGTGTCATTTTGTGGATTTTCAGGAAGGCAAAATGTCTGAAGAGCAACTTTATTAAGATAAATCTCCTTTTCATGAACTTGCTCACGTTTGTGTAATTCGTCAGTTTAAATGTTCGAAATTCCAACGCATTTTTAAGTAAGTTCTCTCTGATATACTTTCGAATCGGTAAAGGTAAAACCTCAACCGGAGAGAGCTCTCAAATCGGGAAAGTTATTAATGAACGAGAGGATTAAGTTCATTGCAGCCGGATTGGAATTTTGAAGATCTTTCAAAAAAATCCAAATTTAAGAAAATCGATTAAAAAAATAGGTTCTCCAAAAGTGGTTCAAATTTGACAATCGAAAATTAGATGTTTACACATAGAAATGTTTTTCTATGTGTAGGTAAAGGAAAATATCCCAAAAATAAGATCCATAATTTCAATATTACTTGCTCGAATTTCTTAAAACTTTAACCCTTTAAGGACGAGTGAGTTAAAAATCGAAAAAATAATTTTTTCTGACTTTTTAGAGCAATACACAACTTTAAGAATATATTGAGTTTTGAAATTTTCGATTTAACTTTGACCCAGTCTTCCTACCTGGATGGCCATAGTTTAAAATCAGGAAGTCAACCATCCATATTGCATTTAAAGGAACAGAGTCCGGATAACGCTCAATCAAGCCAAGTTTTTTATGTAACGATATTTTTCTCCCAACAAAAAGCCCTGGTAAATTATTTTCAAAATATAATAATATTAATAATAAATTTATTAACTCAAACTTTACATGATGTAATATATATAAAAGAGGTCGGCTTTATAGAAAGATAAATTGAAAAGTAACCGTGTTTAAAAATTTTTGGGATTGGTGTTCAAACGATGGCTGCCGCCGACTTCACACTACAGCCTCTATATCAAAAAGTGCTTCGCCATAACCTCTGCTAAAATACAAAACGTTTAAAAATCGGTAATTTCTAAAAGTCATATGGTTTTGTCAGTAGTAGAGCTACCTATATCGTCAGTTAAATCAGCATTTGTCGTAACTTCCTTTTGACAACTTTTCAGGAGACGAAATTTTCAGTTCAATATTATTTTTCTTAAAAATGAGCCCCGAATGCGATACTTTTGAGTAAAAATAATAAAAGTGGCACTAATAAACTGTAAGTTAACTCGAGAAAATATTTATAAAATTATTTAAAAGCTGCAATATTGAGAAATATGTTAGAAGAAACACAATAATATTTTGTCGTAACTTCCATCGTTTATAAAGCCGTAACTTCCAATGTATGGAGATTCTGGAAGTTACGACAATTTTCTAAAATGCATTATATCAATTTGAATTATTCTAGTGATAATAAGCGCCTTTATTTGTTTAAATTAGTCAATAATACTCTTATCCCTGTCCCTAAAAGCTTTTATTTCATAAGTTTTATTGAATAAATTTTGTGCGCCACGTCGCTTGTTTTGTTTTGAATTAATGACAGATGGGTAGGGATTTTTTCTCACTTTTTTCTCGCAAATATTGAATTAAAATGATTTCATGTTACACTATTCGCACTGTCTTTCGATATTTGGATGAGTTTGTAAACATTTTATTGAGAAATATTGCAATTTTGCTGCAAATTACAAGCCACGTAAGTGAGCAAAAGAAGTTACGGCAAATGCTGATTATTGAAAATTTTGTATGGAAATTTGTCGTAACTTCCCCAAAAATGGAAGTTACGACAAATTCTGATAAATTTTTCTTAATTAAGAGCACTTACGATAATTTTTATTTAAAATAATTTTTATTGGGCTTATAAAAGTTTCTTTTTCACAAGTCCGTTTAATAAACAAAATTACGCTGATTCCAAATATGTATATATCTCAAAATCGCAAAAATGAAGTTACGATAAAGGCTGATTTAACTGACGATATGTAAGCCATGGGACTAATTGAGTGATGTATTATATGATTTTTCCACGTTATAACTTGTAGTAACATTTATAATGATGGATTAATGTGGTGGCCATAAGTGTGACCAATTTCTCAACAATTCCCACTTATGGCCATATCTATATTTAATAATTATTTTCACGATGTGCATTTCTTTAATGTAATGAAAAACCTATTCCTTTTTTACTTTAATTAAATTACGGTTTACAATACGAATAATACGAAACGATTTTTAATACTCGTACGAGATAAAATGTGCTTTTTTGTTTCCTAATTTTTGCTGAAAAAATTGTTACATCTCTTATTATAATGTATGTATAGCTCAAAAGTTTTCACGATATGTACTAGAAATTAAAAATTTGTAAACTTAGTCATATAAAAATGACATAAAAGAAAACTATCATAATTCTAGTTATAATCCATAGTAAAATGATCAATACTTGTTATAAAATATTATATAGGGATACTCTGGAAGATATTCTGGAGATATTAGATTGTAGAAATTTTTTAATCAAAGATCTTAACTTAAACCAGTAAAATTTTGGTCAATATGCATGAATTTCTTTAAGAATCAGGGCGTAAACAGGCCTCCTCCTCACGGCTCACTTTGAGGGTCGATCGGCAGATCATAGAAACTGATCGACACGAATTAGACAATAAGAATAACTGATCGGCACACATTATAGCCAATAAGAATGACTGATCGGCGCCGAAAACCTGATCTGACGCTCTCGTTTTACTCGCTAATCCTACTTATCCACTCTCTGTAAGTTCAGCTTTGTGCTAACCCTCACCGTTTGGCCTCCAGTTTTAGTGACGTCATAGGCCGGCCTAACAATCGGACTTATGGAAAAACTACAAATCCGCTGTTTTCCATAAAATCCTCAATTAGCAAAAATATAACAAAATCTGTCGTCTTAACCATAACTCCTGCCATCACCCTATTTATTGATTGTAGATATATAGTTCTCACTCACCCCTATAATAGTATAAATTTACACTACTTCTCGGGGCTCATTTCAAGGGGCACCCTTAAAAAAACGTTTCACATGTAATCTTATTTTAAGGTCTTTTGCTGCATCCATTTCTATGAGTCATTGTCTACACCGAGGGGTTCCACTTAATCATGAATAATGTTTCGTCTTCCAATCGATAGTATTGAGAGGAAGAAAAAACAATTAAATTACACATTTGAGGATGTTTGTGCTACACTATAATGTACAATGTTCAACATAGTGGCAAAAAAATATCCCAATGGGGAGTATTTTGTATCGCATCATCTTAATATAGAAGTTGATAGCGATATTGAGTCTTTCAATCCCCTTTCTCACTCCTCTCACAATAAATCCTCGTATTGTGAGTTGTTGTGAATTTTTTTGGAGGGTCGTACACAAGAGTCGGAACTCGGTCCGTGCTGAAAGATATCGCATTAAAGTGAGAGTCAAAAATCTAATTCACTCTTCGTATACGCTCTCGACTATAAACAAGAATAGTGCATGTATAAGTGATGAGTCATAAGACGAATTATGCGACAATATGAGGCAGTAGGAACAGAAGAAAAAGGAAGGATGAGAACAAGAACTCTGACATTGACGACAACACACTCCGGGAGCAAATCTCAAAGATTCATGGGGTACTTCGGGAACAGGCAATTTCACTTCGCCACCGGATAAGAAATATTAACGATATATGTTCGGGATTATAAATTTTATTCCCAACCATTGTATTACAAAAGCCACAATATCAGTACCAGAGAGAATAATGAAGTACAGTCGAATTATGAGTCACTGGTGGGCGATTCAGGGTGGAAGTTAAGTAGTTCACAAAAGGTCAATTGCACTGAGACATTTCACAATAATTTCTAACATAATTGTTTGTTCAATTGCATTGGATTTCTCTATTATATGGATTTTTTTTAAATATACAAATACCTCCAATTGCAGTCCATGTAGTCGCATAAATATTACGGTAAAAAAAAGATCGAGGAAAATGTTAGTAATAAATAAGTATCTATGAACCCGATGGATAGGTGCGAATTAAGTTAAATTTGAAAAATTAATAATTCAGAGGGTGATCAAGTAATGTCTTGCGAGATAACTGTGAGTGACAAATCGGCAGATTGATGCCGAGCTGTCATTTTGATCGGCTGATCGAAGCCCATCAATAACTCTGATTGGCCGATTACGTAAATCAGTCTCCATGATTAAATTGATCGTGCCGATCAGTCTCCAAAATCGGCACATTTTGCGTTGATCGACACTCAAAGTACACAGTGATAAACCTGTTTACCCCATTATAATACAACAAGACTCTGACAAGTGTATCCATTTATGAAAATATTACATTATAACCTGTCGAATTCGATATAGAAGAACTTGGGGTTTTTCGTTACAAGATGAAAATTTCAAAATTCGATATTTTCCAAGATTAAAGAAAGTGAATACACACATAAAATCCGAAAAAGGCTATGAAATTTTGAGCCCTCATTTCAAAATATTTTCCTCACAGGAGATATAGTTTTTAACCAGTTTATTTACTTTAGAATAATTTAAATCCATTGAATAAAAATCTGTTTCCTGTTTCAGAATTTTCCGTAGTTTTCTGAAATAAAATTTAAAGGTTCATTGTGAAAATTAGTCATTTTTCCTTTTCAAAATGAACATTTCTGGATTTAAAATTAACCCCAAAAAGTTTATTTTAAATCTCTCGAAGGATCAAAGATGATCCACCTTCCAAAAGATTTTCGAAGAACCTTTTCTTTTTATTAGTGAATTATTTTTTCGAAAATAACCAATCGGGGTAAAAAGTGGCAAAAATCTGAACATTTACTGCGGATACTTCGCCCCAGATTGCCTTTTCTGCCTAAACTACCAAATACATTTATTCCGATGAAAAGCAATTTTTGATAAATGTCTTGGAAAAAGGTTTGTTTTATATTAGAAGCAGTTCCGGCCAAAATCCTGTAGGGACAAAATCCCAAATGAATCAAAATCACGAATGCATCAAAATTTCCAATGGATTGAAATACCGAATGGGTCAAAATCCCGCAAAGCTAAAATACCGAAAAGCTAGAATATCGACAGACAAAATCCCCAATGGGTCGAAAACCTAAACAGGTCGAAATCCCCAACGGGTCAAAATCCCGAGAGCCTAAAACACCGAATGCTAAAACCCCGAAAGCCTAAATCCCGAATAGCTAAAATCCTAAATGAACCGAACTCTAAAAAAACCAAAATCCCGAAAACCAAAATCTCGAACGCCAAAATCCCGAAAGACAAAACCCCGAAAGCCAAAATCTCGAATGGGTCGAAATCTCGAAAAACCAAAAACGCGAAAAGCTAAAATCTTAAGGGTCAAAATCCCGAAAATCAAAATCGTCCAAATCTCGAAAGTCAAAATCCTGAATAGGCCGAAATCTCTAAAAAACTAAAAACCCAAAAAGCCAAAATCTCAAGAGTCAAAATCTCGAAAATAAAAATCCCGAAAGCTAAAATTCCGAATTCCAAAATCCCAAAAGCCAAAATCCCGAATGCAAAATTCCGAAAGCCAAGATTCCGAAAGCCGAAATCCCGAATAGTCAAAATCCTGAATGGGTTGAAATCTCGGAAAACCAAAAACCCGAAAAGCTAAAATCCTCAAAAGTCAAAATCCCGAAAACCAAAATCGCCAAAATCACGAAAGCCACAATCCTGAATGGACCGAAATCTCCAAAAACTAAAAACCCAAAATCTCAAGAGTCAAAATCTCGAAAATAAAAATCCCGGAAGCTAAAATTCCGAATGCCAAAATCCCGAAAAGCCATAATCCCAAAGGGCAAAATCCCGAAAACCAAAATCTCGAATGTCAGAATCCCGAAAGCCAAAACCCCCGAATGCAAAATTCCGAAAGTCAAAATCCCGAAAGCTTATATCCCGAATAGCCAAAATTCTGAAAAGGCCGAAATCACGAAAAACCATAATCCTGAAAACCGAAATTCCGAAAGTCAAAGCCCCGAAAGGGCCATAGTCCTGAATGGTCAAAATCCTACTGCGAAAATGTATGGAATAATTTCCAAAAATCGTGGCAGTAACTATGACACATTTAAGAATTCGGGATTTTGGCTACTACTACTACTACTGGACTACTGGATTCCCGAAGTAATAAAGAAGCCTAACAATGTTTTATAGAATTAAAAGATATAGCACATTATTACATTTTCGTGTATAATAAGGGGCGTAGCCTATTTTCAAGTTGATTCGCTTTCTAAACTTCTGTTTACTTCCCTCCTATCCACTGCTTCTCGTAAGCTTTTCTTTAATTCTAGAACGTCCTTAAATGGCTGGAGTTAAAGTAAAGCTTACGAATAGCAGCGGTCAAAGTCGCTCCCTGAGGGCAAAGTCACCTGAATCTACGGTATTCTAAACTCTTTCTCGCTTTAATCTTTCAGGAATAATGAAAAGCTTGAATGTATAGGTATTTTTCCGTTTCTTGTTTTAGTTTTAATTAATTTTCTCGAATCGTAAAAGTGCTTCACCTTTTAATGCCGTTTCAATTTCTTAGTTTAAGCAAATAATTTCCCTCTTTATTTTACTTTCTCAAATAAGGCAAAAATAAAGCTTGATAATCACTATTTTTCGCTGTAAATTTTCCATGTGCAAGACTCAACACAGACTCTGGAATTGCAATTTCAAATGCTAATTTTTTAATTTATTTTCTTTTACGTGTCCTGCAAAAGAAAGAACAATTATTTGCTCATGTCTTTAAAATTTCTCTCGAAGAAAAGTATTTTTATCTTGAGAGTTTAAATATTATTGAAATGCTGAAAAAGCGTATAAAAATTGTTGGAAAGTTTCATGTGATTTGCATATCTAATTCTTTATTGAAGATTAAACTACTTTAAATGAACGTGTCACATAAATAATTGAATTGTTTTGTGGAGAATTTTGAAGCATAACACTCATTCATGTCCACATTCTATTGGAATAAATATTGTGCGAGGAATTCCCCCAATTCCCATTTATTTTTTGTGGAATTCTGAGAAATTTTTTTTTGCTTTAAATTTCATCTCGTATTTAAATTTTCTCGAGTGACACTTTAAAGGACAAAAGTTCTATATTAAATTGAATCTTTATTTCACATTTTATGTTTCTGCTCTCTGGAGATTGTTTATTTTGTAATATGACCGTGGTATTTTACGTGTAAAATATTGTCACCACATGAAACCACTTTATTTATCTCTTCAAATAGACAGCATTTAAGCAAACACAAAGTGCTTCCTCCCAAGTGTCTGTGTAAATCACATTAGACAAATATACAAATTTTACTCTTCCAAAATAAAGTTACCTTTAATAACTCTACTAAAGCCTTAAAATAATAGACAAATATATTTTGCACTAATCCACAAAATGCCCATGGGGGCTATAAAGTATTAGATTAGGGATTTTTACACATAATTCTACTTCAACAATGCAGAAAGTAACAACAGGGCAAATACTTTATTCATGATAGCCCTGTTTATTTATTCAATTTTGTATGATGTTTGGAAAATCTCTCCAACCGGTAAAACTTCCACTTCTATATTACGTCCTTTCTGGCTAACTGACCCTTGAGAACTTTATGCTCTTAAGAGCACCTCATACCCAAGGGTTGAAATAGGATACCTGAGTCGTCAAACAAAAAGTAACCTCATTGCCTCTCAAAAGACTTTTTCCTCATGTTTTTCAAAGGATATTCCCTCCTTAGTTTGTTGTTTACCCAAACATTAGACGCGCACCCAGCAATTTCGTATACGTTTTACGAAACAGTTGATCATTGACGGGAAGAACGATGGTGTGGAGGGATATTTTGCCTCAGGGTTGGCTGCTTCAAAATACAATTTCCTCCAATTTTAAATTCAATTGCATGTCTATTCGCTCAGGGTGGCCCCCAGTTGCGTGTCGTTTGATTTAATTTTTGCACAACCACCAACCAGAAACAGGATGACATCCGGTTCAATCAAAATGGCGCATAATTGTTCCAAATCGACATTCCCTACTCCTTACCTTTATCTCACAATGATAAAATATTTTGGTCCTTTTAAGAAACAATCACTAGCACATCTAGAATATGTTCTGGTTAATCCTGTGGTTCTACCTTAGCAAAGTTTCACTTAGCAATTTCTAACACGGTAAACAACTTTATAATCCTTTATACAGGCATTGTGGATAACCATGCAATTTAATTAACTCTCCTATTTATGTTAAACACTCACTTTAGTGGTTTAATGAAAAATCATCTCTTCATGTAAAATCCTTTCAACACCCACTCAATAAAAAAAATACCCCCAATTTCAATCAATACATATTATATTATGTTTTTTTTTGCAAAAAGGATTTTATTATTTCCCTGATTGTTTTATTCAATGTAAACGCGTCATAATTTAATCCTGCAAACAATGGGAAAATTAATGTTTAATAAAGTGAGAACGAGTTCCAGGAAATTGCACATTAATTTGCTCACTCACATACTGTTTGTGTTCCTAACATTTGGTGATTTATTACCCTGATTTATTAATTACGACCCTAAAATTTTTTATGTCTATCTCCCCAATTTTTTTTTTCCGTAAACAAACCAAATTTGTGTAATTTGTTTATCAAACTGGCAAGATGTAAACAAAAGTGTCTATTAAGTACAAAATTTCACGACGAGTTCTTAAGATCAACACGCAACTGCTTTTACTTTGTAAACACAAGTTTATCATTTTGGCGGATATGATGTCTCCGTACAGCGATTTTTCTCACGCTACTGACTTTTTTAACATTGATTTATGCTAATTTGGTCAGTAAAAAACAATTTTAGCCTGTTGAATTAGGGGAAAGCGTGGTACCTACGGACGACTCAAGCTTCAGACAAAATAATTTTTTCTATATTCTTAATCTTCTTAATGGATCTTCTAATGGATTACATCTAAAATTAAGAGTACATCTAAAACAGAGGACCATGGGGCAAAATGTGACAGGCCCAAAACTTTAAAATTTGACACCGTCTAAAATTAATTTCAAATTTTTATCATTTCTACCCTTCAATAATCTTCTGAAAGCCCAAAGTTTTAATATATTCGAACAAAGAATAGAGAAAAAAATAATTTTAAGTTCAATTTTTAAAACATTAGGTCAAGTAAAAAGTCCTGAGATATTTTCACAAGATGTCTTTAGTGAACAATATCTCATTATAAGAAAGGGTATTGTGTTCCATCAAGACAACGCCAGGGTATGAATTCTGAGATTGTGAGTATATCACGTGATAAATTCATTGATCTGAAATCTAATCAATCTAGCTAATTTAAAGTGAAATGTAGGAAATTCCACTTTAAAACAAGGAAAATTGCATAAGAAATACTCAAAATGTATCGTAGTGGCAATTAAAGAATCACATCTACCATAAGCAGTCTGGTTTCAACATTGCACTAATTATACCTATTGAATCTTCGGATTTTCATTACTCATTCTGAATATGACCAGTGACCAATTTAAAGTAAAATGTAGAAAATTCCGCTTGAAAACAAAGCAAATTGTATGAAAAATGCTCAAAATGCACCGCATGGGCAATGAAAGAATCACACCTAAGGGAAAGTGTCCATGCTTTACACGGTCCCAAGCTGCATAATGACTAAATTATTTCTATGCTTCCAAATAAATGTGACTTCGCAATATTTTTTTTTAAACAGGACACCTTTCCATAATTTTTAGAATATGGGTGCGATGAGTCACATTTATTAAAAAAAAAAACATATGAACAAAAATTTAGTCGTTATAAAACTTAAGACTGTGCAAAGCATGGGCACTTTCCCCTACTATAAGCGAATTTAGGCTTAATGTTTAAATTGAGATGGCCTATGCTTCCAAGTTTGTCAGGAAATGTGAGATGTTGGACTAGATATTAGAATATATGACCATGGAAGAAATTCATTTAGTACCTTAGACAAAAATCAACTTTTACGAAGCTGCAACATTACGAAGCTGCAACATTACGAAGCTGCAAAATCTTCCCCTAAACCAGATCGGCGAAGACAATTAATAAGTGCTAGAATTAAAGGGAGGCTTACGAACAGCAGGGGGATAAAGTCACCTGCACTTACGGTTGTCAATTTAGCTAGGCCGGAGATTTCGATTTTTCGGTTTTCCTGTTATTGCAGCTGAATATTTTGCAAAATTGAAACGCTATACTAATCCTTTTTTATTAGGAAGTGATAATTTTTCCTTGAATTTTGGATCATCAGACCTAAAGAACACTAAGAGCTATTTATTGATATTTTGCAGACTATGCACTCAGTCCGCGGAAGTCCGCGTCTTCCTCAGACAGTTAAATTAATTGATTTGCATCAAATGCTTTTACGTAAATAAATGCCTAATGGGCAGTTGTTATTACATAGAATGACAGCCTAAAATAGTATTGCAAGTCTAGAAATTTCACTTCAATTTCATGATGGTAAAGTCTCCCAGTATCATGTCGTATTATTAATTTATAATTATATGGCTGCCAAATTTTGACAAATTAATTCTAAAGACCATGTCGTGTGTGTATTTTAGCACATTAAATTGCGCAATGTATTATTAGATCAACAATTCATAGATATATTGTATATATTTCACTTTGTAATTTATTATTAACAATAAGCTTAAGGAAGTGCAACATGTTATATTTCCGAAAGTTTTCACATACGTTGTTGTGTATGTTCTTGCACACTGAGGAGAAAATTTTGAATCAGACACAATTACTGTAGCTAGTTGTTGGTTTATTAGACTAGCTCCAAAATATATTTACAATGTAGGGGAAACTGGGGCACCACCAAACACGGGGTACCACCAAACACTAATTTTTATTTCTAAACTACTTGGACTATCTCAAACATTTCTTTAGTGGACAAGACAAGTATCCCTATAGTGCCTATAAATTCCTATAGGTCTTATCCTCTGAAGTCGAATATCCGATTAAAAAATCGCAGTGTTTGGTGGTGCACCAGTTTCCCCTACACTGTACAGTCTTAAATAAATAGATATTCATTAATTGATAAATGCTTAAAAAGCGTAACAGTTTACAGAAACTGCGATTGCTTTTCTTTCTATTGCGTCCACCGCCGTCTTAGCGTTGGTGACCAACCTTCAGAGGCAAAAAAATCATTGACTATTCGAAGATAAAATCCATAATCGTCATTACCGTAAGAGCGGGGATTTCAGTGGTGCAATAGGCAAAACCGTTGGCTCTTGGGCCGTGAGATCTTTGACTCGACCTTCACAGCTGTGAGTTCGAGTCCCGCCCGGTGCAAGCAACTGAATGTCTAGAAAAACGACATTTTCATATGTGATTAAACGTAATAAAATGCACCGTCTCTGCCCAAAAAACTTAAAGAGCATGGAAGAAGTATTCACTACGGGGAAGGCGTTCCTGGTCGATCTACGATCAGCAGATTCTTCCAACATGGTGCATATTGCAAGAATTACAATGCAATAGCAAATAAAAGTGTCTCAATACGATCAACAAGTGCGGCTTATTTTGTTCCCTCCCAGGTGACTTTGACCCCCTCCTGTTCGTAAGCTTTTCTTTACTTCTAGAACTTAAGGATGGTCGTTACTGATCCGATTTACCATGTCTGATCGATTAGAACCGTTTTTAAACATTAGAATTAAAGAAATGCTTACGAACAGGGGAGGGCAAAGTCCCACGCAAGGGACATAGTCACCTGCACTTACATAATTTAGTTGCTTGGACGATGTTACACTCAAAGTGGACGAAATTTAAAGATGACCGAAATTCGGCACATTTAGGGTAAGTTTACCGTCTTTATTCACTCTAAAATCATTCGTAATATATTTTAAAATAAATAAAAATATAGACATAGCTTTGGTGCCCTATTTCGGCCACCTTCATTCTCATAGTTCCTTGCCCTTTAGGAATTCTTCCAATGCCTTTTTCAGATCATCTCGTTTGTCGAAGCTACATCTTTTGTTATTCTTTTGCATTGTATAAAATCTCAAGAGTACGTAAAATCTAAAAGTTCATGGAAATTAGAGGAACAAAAAAGGTGGCCGGAATTGCAAGCTGGCCGGAATTTGGCACACTTACCCTACCCTATAATAGTTCAGTATTATACTGGAACTATTCAAATCTCACATTAATATGAAATGGCACCTTTCTCTGCCTTAGAATTTCAAATCCCAAATTTTATCATTGAAATAATTTCTCGCTATCTCCAAATTAAGGGTTATATCCGTTATATCATCACTCACCTGCAAGATTTGAAAAGAATACCTGATTTTTCCTTTGTGATAAAACCACGACATTTTTCCCATTACCCCCTTTAAATTTTTATGATACCCTTAAGGGTTACAACCACGGTAAAAATATTTTTGCAACTTTTCTGGAAAAAAAATCGTAAAAACAAAATACCTCGACCCTGAAACTTTGTGCGCTATGCTTTGTAAATTTACGCGTAATTTGTCATTACGGCTTTTGTATAAGAGAAATAATCCCAAATGAAAGGGTTGAAAGCAGAAAATTTCTCTGTATTGCGCTATTTAGCCAAATTTAGACATCTGCAAGATCTCTGATATGATTGTTGTTATTTCTGGGATTTTTTTTAATTAACCCCTCTTACTATGGAGATTTTTCACATGAAAATTGTGTGGGGTCTTTTAGATGATTTCCTTGCTTTTTGTCCCTTATTATGTTTTCTCTGACTAACAGACGATTGAGCTATTAAACTAAACCTTTTCATGGGTGAAAGAGGTCTTGGGTGATATTAATGAGTGCCCCCAAGACCACTTAACATACTCTTTGCGTATCAAAAAACAAATGATTGGGCAATGTACTTATACCGTTCTCGCCAGTGTTTATGTCAAAATTTTGAGGAACATTATGAGGTTATCCCTTCTCATGTTGGGTTTATTAAATTGATGTTTGAAGTGGCGTCGGTGTAATGTACCATAGCACTGCAGATATATGTAGGATAGTACTCCAATGTGCCTCAAGAGTGTGAAAATCATTAATTTCAACGATTATACCCCTTTTCTTGTACAAATATACGTGCGTTAGCATATGGAAATTATATACCTCTGTCAATATAGTATTCCACATGTAGGGCAATTACGTACAACCATCGTTTATCACTACATAGTATCAAAAATTTATTTGAACCCATGAAAAAGTAATTAAACTTTTCCCTAAAATAATGTAAGATTAGAGATTAGGAATTTTATTATTTATTAAATGCACAGAGTTATTCATCTTTGGGTTGAAGTGAGAATAATGAAAACTGAACATAAAAGTGCATTTTACGTGCTGGAAATTTCTTACATGTCAAGAAATACCAGCTGCGTGTGGTTCAGATGATTACCAAAGATAATAGTCTATTTTGCGTATAGAAGAAGTTTTCTTAAGCGGGTGACATATGGAAGATGAACTTAGAGATTACATATGAAACATGTTTTTCTTAGCATAAGGGTAATTGTTACTACAAAACTTTACCAACACTAGGTGCTTCATTTTAACGGGTAACATACAATTCCATAAATTTTGTAAACATATTTTTAGAATACAAAATTGAAGAGAACAGCACCGTAAGATTTTTTTTAGGGATTGCACACCATTTAAAATCTTTTAAAATTATTTCGTAAAGACTTAGATCCAGTGGGACATGTTTAGCATTTTGTGCAGCTTCAGGCTGCAGGTTTAATTCTGTCAATCAGCAAATTCAATGAAATTTACCCCAAGAAAAGTAACTGAGACTGAGAATCAATACTCAAATGGGTTAAAATTACTACTTTGATACCGTAGACTAGAATTAATAAACAAATTGGATAAAATCAATACCACCATATAAAAATATATATACTACTATAATAAATAATAATAATAATATTTCTAATATTAATATTGCAAGAGAATAAAATCAACTTTGTGATTTTTAAAAATAAACCTAGGTAAATTTCTTCATAATAAATTTATTGCAGGTTGATTAGTTCGGTAAATGATACTCCCTCTGTTTCGAAAAAAAAACCGTAGGGGAAAGTACTCTCTTTGTAAATTATCTTTTATTTTTCCTAAGAGTCTTACACATATCTATCAAATATTAATTAGCTTTTAATCAATTATTGATAATTATGTGGTAATTTTGCGTAAATCTCTTAAGAAAATTAAAAGAAATTCACATTCTTCGAAAGCATGAACGTTCGCAGGGAGAGTACTTTTCCCTACATTTTTTTCATACAAAATGTACTAGCAAAAGTATGATTTTTTTTCGGAGTTCATCTTATTACTAGAAACCAATTTTTTTGGTTCATGGATTGCATTAAAATTTACTCATTAATTGCAATAGAATTTCCGTCATATCGATTCTCTACCAGTTATCAAGTTATATTTCTCCGGTATTGTAAGACTATTCAAATGAATCCTTTGTTATATTATTATAGACTAAGAAATATACTCTGAGAAACTGTTGAAACATTGGAAGAATCAATTCAAGGGCAATGTCATCTTTGCGGAGTTCGCACAATAATATTGGAGTTACACAACATTTTTCCATTCATCTTGAACCTGAGAAGATTTATGGCTTATAATATTGTCAAGAATATTTTCAAATGATTTAAATTCAGGAAGAAATGTATTTATGTTTCACAATTTGGAAAATACTTACTTTTCCCAAATTTTGCAAACATACATAGTTTACTCTAAGCTCTTCGAAGTGATTTTTGTTAGAGAATTATGCGTAACATAGAAAAAGATATTTCGTAATATTGTTCGTAAATGTCTGTGAATTCCCACTAAAACCTTACGAAATATTCGTAAATCTACGTAAAACTACGTAACTCGCAAACAAGTTCGTAAAAGTTTGTATTTTCCACAAACATTGGCCTCAATTCTAAGACCAAGATCAAGATCCAGATCAAGAAAATTTCAAGATTTTGGTATTCTTATATCAAAAAATCAAGTTCAAGATGTCAAATCTTTCAAATTTTTGGAATCTTGAAATCTAAGACACAAACCGTGTGGATATCAAGATTTGTAGTTCTGAAACCAATATTTCAAGATTTCAAGACGTCAAATATCTTGTTTTCTTGAAATAATTCCAAGAACCTCTCAGAAGTGCTTGGAATTTTCAGGATACTAATAATTTGAAGAGTTTCATACGGAAATGACTATATTGATGATAAATATTTCTATAAGAAATGGTACAAAAATAGAATTACTATGAAAAATACTGCGTTTGGCTTTGTAATTTAATCAAAATAGTACATATTTCTAGATGTTCGTATCGAAGTACAACACTGAGAATACCTGAAAAAAAATCACATCTTGCATAAGAATTTCAAGGTTTATTACAGGTCACAAGTTTGGATTGCACGTTTGCACATTCTGTATTCCCGTTCATGGGCTCTCATTTATTCTTTAATACGTCCTATTATTTATTTTCATAATTTATATGACAAAATATCAACAAATTCGGCAAGGAAATGAAGATACAGTAGACTCTCGCAAATTCGGCTCTTTTAAGATCGGGCTACTTTTTAATTCGGGCAGCGGTTACATTTGAAAAAAGTTTGTTGTCATTTTTCAAGTTTGATTATGATTATCAAATGAATCAAATGTGCTCAAATTTGGCATGGTTTGTCTTAGTTTTGATGTGATTTTGCATTATTGAGGGTTTTCATGCAATTTACGTTATAATGAGTGTGTAAACTCAATATCCATATGCACATAAGTAAAAAATCGTTGCATTTCAAAAAGTTTGTCGCCCGAATTTCTGTCTAATTCGGCTGACATTTCGGTCCCATATGCCCGAATTTGAGAGAGTGTCTACTGTATTTGTCAGAAGTGACGATTCGTTAAGTGTGGAAAATATTGAAATCTTGGTTCTTAGCTAAGACATTTTATGTTCCATAAATACTTCGTGTCAGAATACGAAATTTTGATTTTGGAAATATTTGACAGCTTGAAATTTTGATCTTGATCTTGGTCTCAGAATTGAGGCCATTGGTTCCAGAATTGCAAATCTTGATTTCCACACGGTTTATGTCTTGGATTTTCAGATTCCTAGACTTTTGACAGATTTGACATCTTGATCTTGATTTTTTGATTTCAGAATACTAAAATCTTCAATTTTTTATGATCTTGATCTTGGTCTCAGAATTGAGGCCATTGTCTATGAAGAAAAGCAATCTCTCTCTATAATCAGCTTGTATTGTTCATTCTAATTTACAGGGGGCTAATTCAAATTTGAAACATTTTTCAAAATTTCACTCATTGGCTTGAGAAATATTTTTGAAGTAAAGGGCTAGGATATTCTCAATGTGTTTTCATCTCGACGACTCAGAATATAAGTCGAACAACTCGATTTTTTACAAAAATCGTTTTATCGTTTTTTCGATACTTCTTTATGCCCTCTACCTCCCTGTGAATATTATACTTGAAAGTTAATTATTTTCATAATTATAGAGATTTTAAATCTCTAAAACCCTATATACTAGGCATGTAAAATCTCAGCTTCAAATCGCTCTCCTGCGAGTTATTCGTTTCTTATTCTGAACGATCGATTTGTCTTATTACTTTTCAAATTTAATAGCAATATCAATGAAGTTGCTTAATAAGAATTCTAACTTTGCAAAAATTGAAATAAAGAGAGACATTAGAATGCGAGAGAATAGAGGTAAGGTAATGGTGATAGAAAACGTGGAAATGAGGAAAAGACTGGAGGTGTATAGTTTTCTATTCTGTTTGTATTGTTGAGTCGAAAATGAAAATTTATCTTGACATGCTTTCATATAACCATTTGTGTGTACATTGGGAAAAGCGCACGGAAGCAAAGATCGATTGAAGTGCTATATGCTCATTCATTTTCGTTAATATAGTCCCAGTATGACAGTGTTTTTGCTGAGAACTTGCGGATGAATTGGAGTAAAACGAAATGCTATTATATTTGTTGGAAATATCTTTCACAGCATCCATTGAAATATATTATATGGCATCATTTGAATCGCATAGTTGCTTCCATTCATCATATTTTCCATGAAGAAAAAAAGAAGAGAGCATGGGGATCAATTGAATGAGGGGGGGGAAAGACTGGAGGGAAAGCCGACATCAAATATTTGACACGAGATGAAATGATTTGATACATTTTGAATAGGATGCCATCAAGGGATGATATTTGTGCAGATATTTTCAGTCAGGAGAAAATTTGAGGGCAAAGGTCTCAGAGAATGTCTTCATTTACTGTGAATAATTAAAGGGACACCACACTGCGTCATTTTCATTAGGTGGTCAATTATTTTGGATTTGCACTGAGTGTCTGGCAAAGGGCTGTAATTCACCCTCGTCAAATCTCGTGCGCTCTGTTGTTAAATTACTTTATCACATTACATTGCGATTGAATTTCCCTTGAATAATTTACCTTTCAGCAAAAATATTCAAATTGAATCTGTTGCCGAGCATATTTCTGCTTTTTTTACCTCCCAGAATATCATGCCCCAAGCTTGTAAAGTTAAAGAATATTCACTTTTTATGTTAAGAGGGTGTTACATAAATGAACTGAATAATTTTACTTAAACACGAACATTATGATATATTGCTGTTTGCATTCCCTATATTGAGAAATTGTTCTAAAATTGATTAATTACTCTACTGAAAGTTCGACATTTTCCAATATGGAATTAAATTAATCTTAATACAATGTACAAGAGATACAAACACGTAGTTTTAGCGATGTAAAATTTGTATTCTAGCAAGCTTTTAGCACATCAAATGTTCTTTAAATTGTCTGTATTTCTGGCGTTAATCTTTGTACAATGAAGAAAGTTAAAAGTTTTCATAATCCTGAACAGTTCTTAGCTTCCAGGAAGAGATTTTCTGGGTATTTTCTTCTTAAATTGTCAGATTTTCTACTTTGTACATTCGTGTGGAAAATGAAAACAAAATGACCTTATATGTGAGAAAAAATCTTTTAGTAAGGTCTTTTATGTGAGGTCATTAGGTGATATGATTCACAAAAATAAACTTTCTCTCATATTCCTTATCATTTCATTTCTAATTTCTTCACGTAAATAAAGCGTGTGCATGGAACAATTTCTCCAACGCTTGACAAAAAGTCAGTGGTAGTAGGCTTTGGATTTTGTTTTTTTCGTCCGCGTCGTTTCAACACTGAGAAAAAAAGAGGGTGCGATTAACATTTTTTCCTCGTAGCTTTAACACTTTTTAGGTGTAAAAATATATCAACATTTTTGAATGTTAATTTTACACCTTTTTAAGGATAAAATTAACATGAAAACGGGTTAATTTAACCCCTAATACACCTAAAAAGGGTAATATTTACACCGATTTCGGATCAATAATGCAGGGTAAAATTAACATTTCCGGAATGTTACTTTGACTTTTTCGGATTTCTCTCAGTGAAGAGAGATCCTCATTTTTCGTTTGAACCTCAATATCGAGGTTAATAAATAATCTGAGAGAAAAGTTGTACATGGACAAAATGTAGCTGATTAAATTCTCTATCAAACCCATAAAACAGATTGTTAGGGACAGTCCTAGTTTTCGAGATATTTTTGATCAATGTTGCTAAAAAGTTCGATTTTTCCATGTTTTCTGACATATTTGAGACTACAGCGCCCCTGGTGTCAGTTGTACGAACTTCATATCTTCAGAGGATTTATCGGGCATGTAAAGGAGACCAAATTATTCCATAGTGAGAAATAAATCGGTATAGCAGAATCGAAGATATAGGCACCCAAGTATCTAAAAACGGCAAAAACGGGTTTTCCTAAATACCAGGCGCAAAATCCAAATAAAATCCAGGGGCATGACATTTCCTATGTTTCCCATATGTTTCTAGCGAGCCGAAAAAATTTTTGAGTTTATTAGCTATTTTCTGTCATTGTAGAATGAATTAGTAAATAATACTAATACAAAATAAAAGCTAATTTAATAACGAAGAGGCAACCGAAACCCCTAAATTGACAATCTACGTAGTTTTGGAGATATCTCGTGAAATGTGTACGAAAACAGAGAAAAAATTGCACTAAAACTGGTCGCATTTTTCAGAGCTAATGTCATCCCCATGATAAAATCAAAATGATAAGTATTTTCGTAAATCATTTGACCATAGCAATAGAAAAAATAGCATGAGAACCCAGGGACAAAATCATCGTTGCACAGTGTAATCTAATAGATAATCCCATATCTCACATTTCCAGACAAACTTGGGAGCCTAGGCCTTTTTCCTGGGTCCTAGGAGCAAAAATAAAAAAATGAGCCTAAAATCGTAATTCCGATGTGTATTATTTTATGCATTTTTCACGCTTCAAGAGTCTTTTCGAAAAAAAACCACATTCCAAGTTATAGAGGGTTTATCGGGGTTAATATTCACCGTGAAAATCTTTCGCTCGAAGGGGGTCGTTTTTGTAGGCGGAGGAAAATTCACAAAGATTGCCTTCACTGCAGATTCGTAAAAATATCAGTCAAAACTATAGGCCACCAACTCTGAGAATTCCAGACTGTTTTGGATCACACTGTACATGCCGCTCTGGATATTTTGACCCATCCAGAGATTCCACTCAACAAGTTGACAAGAAAATTGTGATATTACAACATTTTTCAAGAAAATCTCGAAGAAAAACACGCACTTCCACAGCAAAGTGAGACTTCATCACATGCTTTTGTTTCGCTTCTGTCAAATCAAACATTAAGCCTAAATCTGCTTATGGTAGGTGTGATTCTTTCATTGACCATACGGTGCGTTTTAAACATTGTCAATGTTTTGACAATGTTTATGACATTATAATGTTTTGACAAATGACAACCAAAACATTGGTTGACATTTGACTTAACCGATTCGATCGTTATGGAAATTTCAATGCCTTTCCAAAAAATCCAATTTAAACCAAATCGGTTGAAAAATGGACCCTCCAAATTGGTTGACATTTGACTTTCAATAATTCAAAATGGTTTCAAAACGGTCATAGGTATGTTTGCCCGAAATGTTCGTTTGGACTATCTCTAAAACATATCCGAAAATCGTTGAAAAATCTTGGGGCAATTTTGAGAAAAAAATGATTTTCGGAGGGGGGATAAGGGAAACTATAAGGGGGGTCAAGAAAAAAAACGTCTGGAGATATTGCTTATTTTTTATTGGGGGTCAGTGAAGACTGGAAGTTGATATCTTTTACCGTTTAAGCTTCAGAACGGTCACAATTTGGAAAAAAGACGATTATATAACTGCTCTCTCTCTCTTTAAATTCGAGCCGTAAAAGAATTAAATTGGCGTCCAACTCCTAATTTCATTCCTTATATTCTGCACTTAATACCAGTCTTTTTCAAATTATACTTCGTTTGCTTTCAAGTCGTTTTTTTTATTTTACTTTTTAAATTATTTTTTATGAGACTATCTTCTTCAACTAACATATTTCCCAGAATATTTTTTTTAGATTGTAAATGTTGTATTTGATTAGTAAATGAATCGCATTTGCCATCAATGAAATCTATATATGGAATCTTCCATTCCCAGGCTACATTAATATGTAAACATCCATAAATTAATGATCCTTCGCGTGCAATTTAGATGAAGAAATATTCTCGGTTATTGATTCCACAAATTGCCAGCACAATTTTCTGTAAACAAACCAACTGTTATGATTCCAAATGTGACGATATGATTATATTTTCTTCACAAAATGATCGATAAATATGCTGGTTTTACACACCAACAAATCAACTTCTAGACACTCTTTTTTGCTCATTAAATTATTTTTTTATTCTGTTATATGTGGCATTAAA
Organism: Phlebotomus papatasi; assembly: GCF_024763615.1. Classification (NCBI taxonomy): domain Eukaryota; kingdom Metazoa; phylum Arthropoda; class Insecta; order Diptera; family Psychodidae; genus Phlebotomus; species Phlebotomus papatasi. The sequence continues at coordinate 100,108,703 of NC_077222.1, read as the reverse complement.
TTGAAGTGTTATATAGCAGAGATAACTCTCAAATAATAACGAGTACATCTTGCCTAAATATTTGCCTCCGAGAAGTAGCAGTTAAGGAACCAAATGTTGCTCTTCAATTTCCTCCAAAACATCCCTAACATATGTTCTTCTGAAAGTGCTATTTAATTAAAATTGATTCTCTTAGCACTTCATAAGTAAGTTTCATAGCTATCATCTCACATCAAACATTTCAATGAATTCCAATAAAATTTCCACATAGTTTTGCGAAATTTACGAGAAAAAAATTTGTACAACTTTGAAATTCCAAAAAAGCTTATCAATCTTTTTTGCCATTCCTAGCACAATTTCTTGACTTATTTCCCATTGCCATTTCTATATCTTATTTCGGTGAGAGAGAGAGAGAAAAATAAAGAAAATTCTTATAAAAGCCTCAGTCTTGTTTATCTTCAGCATTTTCCTTATGTATACGAATGAGAAAATTTGAATAATTTTGCTGCAATAGCGCAAGAAAGTGTTTTTAAGGAAAAATATCCAAAGGGAAAGAAATTAAGAGAACCACGCCAACAGAATGATCAGAATTATTCACAGTGCCAGCAGATATTTCTTTTGCGTTTGTCTTGTTTAAATATTAGTCTGGCTTTTGGGTGGTATAATGGAAAATTATATTAAATGTAACAAGGGATAAACATTGTGTTAATAGTGGTGTACGTGGGTGAGATGATATTATTACATTTTGCACATTAATTCCATTATTTAATAGTAAAGTTTCTATAGCACGACAAAATATCCTTGAATGACGTTTCGATGAAACTTTGAGCTTTCATCAATTCTGTTCGAGTTCTTTTTCTTTGGGTTTCATTTAAAGACTTTCGAGTCGAACATAAAATTACTCCATTTCGATCGAAATAGTGTGCCTGAGACACTTTATGGGCGTTTCATCAAGAGCTCGTTAAGGACTTTTTTTTTGTTAGAAACGGATAAAAAGAACTGGATGTATAATTAACACCCATTGAGACATTCTGAACGTGACTTCTACCGACAAACTCTATTTCGTATTCATTCTATAAGGATTCAGTCGTATCTAAAGGATTTATTGAATTACTAATTTATTGCAAACACTTTCCATCAGCTTATTGCACTCTCAATTTAATAATGAGAAATTTATTGGAATTTTTAAATTGATTTTATGCAATTAGTCAAATAAAATATCTGTCATTTCCATAATTACTACAAGTTTACCTTGGTAAACCCACGTCGTTCAACTTAATTTTATTCTAGTTTCTAGTTCATCATCAGATTTAATGATATTTCAAGTTTTTCAATAAAATATTTGCCGCAAGTGTATCAGAGTGTGTCAAAGCTTTTTTCTATCACCATTTTATTATTAGAACTGAAATGACAGTGAAAGTTATATAATCCCTTTTATTGCTTGAACTCTAAAAGAGAGAAAACCCAATCCGCTGTTTTCAACTTTTACCTAGAACTAGAAGTCAAACGGTAAGAGATATCAACTTGCTGTCTTCGGTGACCCACCCAAAAGTCGAAATTATTTAAGGAAAAGTGATGATAGGGTAGAGTCAGTACTTTTCGCCACCATTAAGCTTTAGTGGCCTCGTAAGGTGTGATATTTTTGTCAGGCTAAAATGAATTTTTGTATAAAGATACTTTGAAGCAATATCTATCTATATATCTAGGATACGTCTCGAGAATTTTAGAGAATCTCATTGAAAAATATGCATTTTCCCCAATTATGCTTGTTTCAGTACTTTTCGCCACCCGTTTTAAAATGAATTTTAATTAATTAAGAGACGTAATAACGAATTGGGATATTAGAACAGAACATATTACGAGTGTTGAAATGCTACTTATTCTTAAATGCCTTAAATTAGTTGTTTTATATTAGGTGGCGAAAAAGCGCTTACATGGCGAAAAGGGCTGACTCCACCCTATTTTGTACAATCACAAGCTTCGTAATGACTGAATTTTTCCTATGTTTTTCAATAAATAGGGGAAGGCTTTGATGTTTTAAGTCAGATGTTGGAATTTCGGTCTAAAAACTTTCTTGTTCTTCTTTATGTTTTCATTGGCCGACGTTTCGATCCTTGGTTGGGACCTTCTTCAGGGCCTACATACAATTTTAAACATGAATATGATAGTTCAGGAAACTTTAAATAGATTTTTTACAAACTCACATCAAAAACTGGGAGAACAATTGTAAATATTAATACCAATAAAAACATAAAGAAGAACAAGAAAGTTTTTAGACCGAAATTCCAACATCTGACTAATATCATCCTAACGGTCGACCCTCAACATTGAATTGCTTTGATGTTTCGCACACAAAAATGATGTTTAAGTTCATGTGATTTTTTCTGACGACCATGCAAACCGTATCGATTCTCCCACTATGCCAAAAAATCTCTTACTTACAAGGTACATAACCCCAAATCACAAAATCCCAAAAAATCCTTAGATTTTCCTCTAGAGGAAAATGAAAATTTAATGGCGATTTGTGCGAAAGTTCAATCAAGTTTCTATCTTCGCACACGATTCACATCATCATTGAGCACCCCATTTTTACCGTAAATTTTGCACTGGACACTAAAAGTTACACATCATTGTTTAACCCTTTAAGGACGATTGGAACACCCGTGTTCCATAAACAAAACAATTTTTCTAAACTACTTAAAGTTATTTTTTCTAATATTTGCACATAATTGTAAAGTAGAAGGGTGAAGGAATCTAGAATATTTTTGCAAGTCTCTAGCTATATAGCATTTCTAGAGAATCATTTTACAACCACTGTTTATTAAAATTACATTAAAGTATCAGATCAAAGAATTCACAAATATGCACGTCATTATCAATTTTCCTTATTAAAATGTTTTTTTTTTCAATAATCTGTGAGTCAAAGAAATTTTTACACAGGAAGCTATCACTAGAGTTCAAGCATTTGGCAAAGCAGAGATGCGTTTTCCATTATTTTCTCTCTCTAGTCTTCAACAGTGTTTGAGGCTAAAGGTTAGAGATAGCGCGCAATTCACGTCGACAGGGAAATTCACCGTAAGTTCACTTTCGCATCATTCACATGACCTTTACTTTTCCCAATAATTCAACTCACAAACGAATTTGCATGCACGTGTGATTTTCCTTTTTATTCTTGGACTCGACAGAAAGCAGTATTTATAATATTCCCTCGATTTTTTCATTCCCAAATTTTCCACCTTCCACGCCTGGGGACAACATTTCTCAACATATCATCGTATTTCAGATGATTTTTGAGAAATGATGTCACGCTTTTGTCCGTCTGTTCGTCAATCTATCCTTGCGTTACCACCTGTACAGGCCAAACGGTTAAAGATAGGACACTCCCCCATAAATCAGTCTAGATATCAATGCACCTCTCATTTTTTCCTACACTCCTCCCCTTCCAAACTATAACCATGTTTTTTGGGATTGATTGTTTTTTTTATTTTTCATTTTTGCATGTTTATGCCCAACGCACAACAACTTTTGTTTGTAAACATGTTTTCAAAATTTCCTATAATGCCTAATGCCCAACGCACAATAACTTTTGTTTGTAAACATATTTTCAAAATTTCCCATGAGAATGAGCGAGATGACTAGATCTAGATCTCACTCACTCTCATCGAAATGTCAAAAACATGTTTACTAAACAAAAGTTATTGTGCGTTGGGCATAACGCATAATAACTTTTGTTTAGTAAACATGTTTTTGACATTTCAATGTGAGTGAGTGAGATCTAGATCTAGTCATCTCACTCATTCTCATGCGAAATTTTGAAAACATGTTTACAAAACAAAAGTTATTGTGCGCTGGTCATTAGTTAGAGGTTAACTACGCCGACAGTTTGTCCACATTCGAAAACACCGTTGAATCATTCTTTATAGCACATTTGCAAGTTCAAAGGTTAAAGAGATTCTAAAGAATGTATTTCTCAACCGAGTGGGGTCATGTTCAGTTCGTTGGAAAGGTCTTGGATATTCTAATAAGTCTGAACCAATTCCAATCGGTTATGAACCAGCAATCAGAGCATAATGAACTGATATATGTATGACTTTTATTCAAAATAATCTAAACTTTTTTGAGCAACTTTTTGAGTGTTTAGTAAATCGGTCCAAATCGGTTAACCGGCAAATGATACGAGAGTACTTTTGAGGTAGGGGGAGGTGGGGCTACTTTGAGCTGTGGGGCTAGATTGTTATACCACTTTTTCGCCTACTTCTAAATGAAGCTGGTCCTTACAATTATTTTATTTAGACCCACAATTATTTTGTCAATCCAAATTACATCATGTTAAAACCCATTTTCCATTAGAAATATGCGAAAAACAGTATAATAATGTAGCCCCACAGCTCAAAGTAGCCCCACCTCCCCCTACAGCATCGAAGTCACGAGTTCGAGAATTTCGCAAAGTATGGGACGCTTTGCTACCCCTTTTTACTCTGAGTTCCTCAATAAATTCTTGAAAAATTCTAAAATTTAGATTTAAAAAATATCTTAATTCTTATTATCTTATTTTTATTCCCCTCCAATACCATGCTTTTTTGGGGACTGTTCGAAAACGCGTAGTGCGATTTTTTTCATTTTTGGAAATAGTTTGAAGATTATCCAAGCGGTCATTTGGGCCTTCCTTATACGAAAATACAGTTGAATTATTCCTAATAATGTCTTTTCAAAGTTAAAGTTTAAAAAGGCTCTTAAGAGCACTTCTCTCAACCGAATGAGTTCTTTTGGTGCTCGTTGGAAAGGTCTTGGAATTCCCAACAAGCTTGAGCCAATTTCAATCGGTAATGAACCGGTTCATTACCGATATCTTATTTTTATCCGAAATTTAATTATAGGGTAAGATAGGATACTTTAGGATCATGTTGATTCTGCAATTTTGAGATCTTTTAAAATCAATTTTATTACTCTTAAAATTATTTTGTGGGATCTTTCGAGTGATTTATCAATCAGTTCAACAAATCGATTGAGAACCGGTAAACGGTAAAAGATGCGAAAGTTCTTTTGAGGTATAGCATCTAAGTCACGAGTTTGGACACTTCGCAAAGCCTGAGACGCTTTGTCACCCCTTTTTTGTGTAAAAATCTTAAGAAAATCTTCTCCAAGTGCATTCAATAATTCACTTGTACGCTTTGAGAGACCAATCGGTTAGGGATAAAAACTTAGGGCTTTCGCAGACCCACACATAAGTGAACATTGAGATGATTTAAAAATTCCTCGATTATTGCAAAGCATATCTTTCAACGAGTTACAATTTTTTTGTTGAAAAAGATTTTCTTGAGATTGCCACGCCTACTCGTCGTATATGATACCCTAATCAAAACTGGAATTATTAACTAGGTTTTCAGGTGGCGAGATTTTTGTCTGTAAAGATCTCTACACTTTGGGAGCAATTTTCGTCAAAAATTGCATTTTTGACAGAATTATGACAGAATTTTGACACAATTTTGACACTATATTGACGTTTCTACTTACACAACTGCAAGCAATTTTCGTAAAAAAAAACAATAATTGACGAACATTTCTCCCATTGTGTGGGCCATAACTAAAAAACAACCATTCAGCATCAATAAAGAACGTAGATTGACAAAATATAGTATTTCCTCTAATCTACATTCAAGGCAAAAATCTTTAAACTTTTGCTCATATAAAGTATCCCAATAAATCCTGAAATAACGTTTGCATGGTGTACACTTTTCTTCCAAAAATAGCTGTCCTTTGAAGAGTTCGGCCTTCACGCGATTTCTGAGTCAATTCACTAATTAATTAACACATTGAGATGGAACATCTTGACACAACAAATTTCCACTACACGAGACTTATTGCTGTATAAATTACAGCTCTGAGGCCGAATGTCAAATATTCGTCTACGATATGAATCGTGCCCAAAGAAAGCCTAAAAAAGCAGTAAATAAATAAATAGATCCTGTCCTGAATATTTCTAATGAATTTTAATTTTACAAAACACTTTTCCGCACAGGAAAATTTTACATAATTTAAAGTCACATATTAACACAATCTTTTATTTATGTAATGCATAAAATATTTCGGATATGTCTTTCACAGAAGAGAGTACATTAGAGCAAAAGTTGCTATAGTTGGAGATTTTATAAATGATTATATGCTTCTGTCCTAAAGGTTATTCCTCTCATAATATGCTTTTCTTATTCACTTCGATTGAAATTTATGACCAAATTTTTCTTATGCTGAGTGCATTAGCTTTCTCTCAGTGTCATTAAAGTAGAATAACAAAATGTTATTCTATCTGGAAAATGGGTCAGAAATTACCCAAAAACTCCATTATCAGAACCCTCATATGCCTAAATCGTGTTTTCATGCTTTAAGATCTACTAATTAAGATACGATTCTTCCTTCAATAGTGAATAATTTATGATGCCTTTTGAAACTTGTACATCGAGATGATCCTGCTTTCAGTGTTGGCCAAGTAAGACAAATATTTTCTTTCAAAACTGTGCCATGCAGAGCGTAGAATGGCTACAAATTGATTCTCAAACTCCTACACCAAACACCCCATAAAATCCCCCAAGCTCACAGAGCTGCTAAAGCATTAAGAAAAGTTAAACCTTTAAACGGTCACTCTCTTGGCTCAGCAGAATTGATAGAAACTTTCGCAATCAATTACAGGGGAGATGTTAAAAGGTAATGTAATCTGATTTGATATACCAATAGCGTCACGAAACTCCTACAAGACCAAGCAACGCTTATCTAATTGAAAAGAGCCTTTAAGTAAAGGACAGCACTCTCGGTAGGTGGTAGGATACCGCCCTACACTTTCATATAGTTCAAACGTGCAGTCATTAATTAGCAATTTACCAATTTTATTCCCAACTATGATATATTGGATTTTCATTTTAAATAAAGTTTTCGGAAATAGATAAAATAAATTAAATTAAAATAGATGCGATTAAGAAAGATTCACATAATTGAGGTTAATTAATGAAGATAAATCTGAAAATAGTAACATTTCCTGTTCTATAACTTTTATAAAATTTTTTAAATAACAAAAATGTGTTGTCTAAAAATACTTTAAAATCGATACTTGTTTTTTTAAGTACATTATTTTTACTTTTATTGCTTGAACTTTACAGAGAGAGAGTAAATCGCTCGATTTTTCGACCCCTAAAAATTCCACTTTCTATCTCCCGGAGACTACTTTTCCCAACATATTACCACGTTTCACATGATGACAGAAATGTCGTTACGTTGTTTGTTGGATTGTCCATCTGTCCATTACCACGCCTAGAGGCCAAACGGTTAAAAAATTGGAACATTTGTGGAACTCCCCGCCATGTCGGGCCTGGGACCATTAACATACCCTTCAGTTTCCCTCACTCCTCACTTTCCTCACCAAAACCATGTTTCTAGATTACTCCGAAACGCGTCGTACGTACGATTGTTTTTTTTTCGTCTTTGGAACAAACGTCAAATGAAAATCGAACGTCAATGCAATGGTCAAAACGCTACCTGAATAACCTTAGTTTGACGTTTATTCGGTTTCAAACGGTCCTTGCACACTACTGATTTAGGCGGACATTTCGTCCTTATACCAAAGTTCCGTTTAATAATTCCTAATAATAGTTTTTCAATGTTAAAGGTTAAAAAGGCCCTAGAGAGCGCATTTCTCAACTGAATGAGTTCATTATAGGCTAGTTGGAAAGGTCTTGGAATTTCTAAAAAGTCTAAAATCGGTTATGAAACGGATATGAAGCGGTATATATTTTCACTTTTATGCTATTTCGGGCGATGTTTTGAGTAAACTGTAAGTGATGTGAAAGTACTTTTGAGGCATAGTTCGATTATGTAAACTAAATATGAATAGGGTAGAGCCATCACTTGTACGTTATACACTTATGCACAGCTTGCAAAAATCTTAAATTCTTAACGTAATTGCGGGTGACTTTGACCCCATCCTGTTCGTAAGCTTTTCTTTACTTCAAAAAGAATTAAAGAAAAGCTTACGAACAAGAAGGTGTCACAAATTTTAGCAAAATAACAAAATTATTGATCACATCATATACTGATAATAATATGATTTTTTATGAGAAATTTCTCCCCAATTTCTATGTTCACTTCCAAGCGCACTAGACGCCAGGTAGGCCCCGGTACACTCAGGTGAGTGATAGAAGATTGGGTAACCAACCCCAGTGGGGAGTCACGAATTTGAGGCTAACGAACAAGGGATCTGGTCTTTCTAGAGAAGGTCGGGTGAGGGACTATCAACCCGTCCCCGTAAAAGCAAGATTGTTACGAAAATTCGCAAGGAGCCTCTGATCGGACGGACTTTTATCAGAGACATATGCTACGTTTCTGAAACGAGCTAAAGGAGAGTCGCCAGGACTGAAGGAGGTTAGTGCGAGCGGTCCGGTCCCTAAAAGGGACATTGCAGCCACCTAACTAAGTAAGTTTTAGGTAAAAACTTAAGATTTTTTAAAACTGTTCATTAGTGTATAACGTCCATAAGTAATGACTCCACCCTATGCAAATAAACAAAAAATTGTTGCACTTCGAACAGTTCGACGTACGAATTTATCTCTAATTTGGGTGGCATTTCGGTCCCAAATACTTGAATTTGAGAGAGACTACTATAATATAATTTTAATTGCATTAATTGGCAAATGTTTCATACATCAATTTATTAAGTTTAATTTTATTCACTCTTGTAAATTACGATCTAGTTAGACACATTTGATTATATATTTTGCTATGTGATATTGGCGAAATACGTGTGAAAATCTTCACTGATTCATTATTTCTCACTATTTCCATCTCGAAAGAATTGAATGAATTCATTTTCATTTTGAAATGAAAACAAACAAATTGTGCAGCACTTACTGATACAGGAAACCGTCTGACACTTTTCACTCAAAAATTTAATAAAAATACACCAAAATTTTCTTAACAATTTTTCATACGGTGTTGAAGATTTCTACACAATTTTGCAAACATCTGTAGACGAGTATTATTGAAAAACAAAAATTATTGTGCGTTGTGCATAAGTAATTTAAAAAAAATCAAAACATTAGTAGATATTAATAAGCAAACATACAAATTAAGCACAATGCCTTAGCACTAAACCCAAACATTTGGGGTATAACGTTTAAAATATTTTTCGGTAATTTACGTTTTCTTTATTAACTATGCAATAGGGAGTTTATAATTAAAAACATGTTTATCTACAAAAGTGATAAGTAAGAAAACTGACGTTTAAAAGCTCCCGTTGAGCTGAGACACACACCATAAAATTCAGTAATTTACACTCTTTCAAAGGATATAATTTTTTTCTTCATTTAAAGTTAAAATGACAATCTTTGATGGAAAAATTGATTGAAAATCAGGAAAGTGTAATTTTTATTGAGATGGAAATAAATAATTTACGACAATGCTTGTATTGCAAAACTTATCTTATAGTTATGGAGTATGCGTCTGAGCTAATTTAAGCAAATTGTTCGAACTCTAAGTTAGTTTGTCCGATATTCCGCGTTGTACCAAATTTATAATTTTAAAATAGGGTAATGGCTCATAATTTTGGACAGTCTGCTTATAAGCATCGAAGTTCCAAGTTTGAAGTGCGATATTTTCAATACTAATTGACATTTCTTGTTACTCTCTTTTCAGAAGGGTTGTTTAGAAACTTAGCAAGCTATTTATCGACTTATTTTTATTAAAATTAGTTTTAATACGTTTAAAAATGAATTGATATGTAGAGGTGACTTTGACTCTTATTTTGGACAACTTGTTTATTAATTTGTCCAACTTGGCTGTAAATTTGGACAGCTAATCCGCCTCAATAGGATGCCCATTGTTCTTCATTTCATGAACCAATCTTACCAAGTTCTCTTCCTGTTCATGTAAGGGAAACGTAGAATGTCACAGAAGCCCGGAAACTTTCCATATCATTCATTAAAGTGAGTTGACTTCGATACTCCAAGTACGTGCGGATTCGCTCATTCCCTGACCTTTCCGGGAGCCTTTCAGGACATTTCTCGCTACATCTCTTTCGTAGAGATGATGCTCCTTTGTTTCTCCAGGCATTTGTCCAACCTAGTCATCACAAAAGTAAAACTTCACGAAATTTCGTGAGAAAAACGCCTGTCCAAAATAAGAATCATCTCCTCACTGGTGAATGTCTTAAAAAATTTCCCATTTTTCACACGAAAAATATAATTCACAAGGCAAATCTCACTTCAGGTCAAATGTACAAATCATCAGTAACGTGAATCAACACAATATTCAATGAATATTCAATAATAGCACTCAAAAACAGCGAACAAACTTTGTTAGTACTTCACCAAAACTAAATAAGACTGAAGTAAGCCACGAAGTTCTGTCATATTTCTCGTAAGCAATTGCTCACACTGAATTTTCAACAAAGCAATTTCAACTGAAATCATATTCAAAATTTAACGTATTTAGTGTCAAAATCTTCCAAAAAGAACAAATATTTAAATAGAATTCATTATTCATCAAATATTGGAATAAAAATCCATCATTTTAATCAATTTATTTTTAGTGTCCAATGTTATCCTCAAAGTGTCCAAAATAAGAAACTGGACAAAATTATGAGCCTTTCCCCTAAAAGCTTTTTACAACAGTTGAAAGCGACTATGCAGCAATGCATCCTTTACAAGAAATGGAGATACCGGAAGTGCGGGTGATTTTGACACCCTCCTGTCCGTAAGCTTCTCTTTATTTCTGGAACTTAAGGATGATAGTCTTTTCCGATCCGATCTACCATGTCTCAACGGTGTGAACCGTTCTTAAACATTAGAATTAAAGAAAAGCTTACGAACAAGAGAGTGTCAAAGTCATTCACAGGGTCTCCCACACTTACGGTACAAAGAAAATGCAAATGCCCCAACGTGCTGATCCAACCGACACGATATGTACATAAATTTCAGAGGAAATGTTACACACTCTATCCCTGAACAGCTTTCCCTTTAATCTAATCCTGACACCTGGACATTGCTTGTTTTTTCTAAGAAATAAAATATTCCTTACGCCTGCTCTCCCCTACGCATCCCCCTCCCCTACAAAGCATCTCGTGAGAAAATCTCACCTTATAATATTACTTGAGTCAAAAATCGATATTTTTTCTCTCAGTGAACAAATCCTTTCTGACAAATTTCCCTTTCGCAACAATTGTATATAGCAAACGAGCTCTTCTAAAGCTTCAAATTGAAAAATGATTATATACAGATAATATGCAAATGTCTCGTTATATCCTCTCCCAGAGGATATACTCCGCGACAATTGATTCAAATGCGGTAAAAATTGTTGTTTATTGGGAAAATGTTTTAAATCCATTTAACTTCTTTTCTCAGGAGTAAGAAGAAGAAAAAAAATCCAATCAAGGTAACTTTTTCAATATAAGGACTTTTTCTCTCCATCATCCAGTTTTACTCAAAGTTAAAGCTATACCTTTAAGCTTACCGCTGTAACTCACATTTTAGCGATTACTCAATGGATTTTTGATTTTTTTTTTTTTGCCATTTAGATTGGAGTCACGTATTCTTTGGGGGATTTTATTTTCATTCTCATCCAAGATGATTTTGAAATATTGCGTTATATTGAGGATCTCTTATGGCCAAGAAGTAATTTTTCATTGGAAGAGAGCCTGGGTATCGATGGTAATTGCTCTTCGTAAGAAAATCCCATCCAACTTGCCACTTCTAATCATTTCTGTCGCACATTAAGTACTTCCTCTGTACAACGGTCAGAAACACGTTTTGATGCAATTGGACAATTATGCACTTGCACGTTCCGATGTATGCGTGTACTGGTATGTTGGAATCAAGTTCACGAACTATACCTGAGCCTAAGCGGTGTTACATGGGTGTGGAATACACATATGACCAAGCACATTTCCACCTCAAATCAACAAAGAACAGGTTTTACACCGTGTGACGCTTCAAAGTGCATAAATTTATCAATGATTCTAAAAGTGGTTATGCTATCTTTGGCATCCAACTTCACTTTTCAATTGAACTGGAAGTTGAAATTTGAAACATGGGGAATGAATGATATGTTTTGTACCTGAGATAGTTCTGGATCATCGCGGATTTTTTCCTCCAAAGTCAGGGCGTCCATTTGCGAGATGAGAGAAAACAATAGGGCTATTAACACTAAACCACGGGTCATCTTGAGATCTTGCCAAAGAACCATCGTCATACAATTTCAGTCTCAAAAACACTGACTTCTGACTCACACCAAATCCCAACGGAAAAATCCACCTCAAGACACTATTTTTCAATTTTTGAGAATAATTCCACATCCACTTAACAGCTCATCACCTCACAAACGACACGCACACTGTCACGGTACAAACCTCACTGAAGTCTCCGTATTGACTAACCGACTGAAAGAGTGCAAAACCAACGGCGCTAACTTAGTACACCACACTGGGTACGACAAGTCTTGGGGCATTTCTCCTCGCCGCATTGGAAGCTGACTTGTTCATCTCACACGCCAACGACCTTCCAGACCAAACTTCCAACATCCCAACACATCAAACCGCGTCAACTGGTCGCATCCGTTGTCTCACTTACTCTCCCATGCGCAAGCTTCCCATGGTCTGGAGATGAGAACAAGTGTCCGCTCAACAGACTGGAACGAAGGGGAAATATAATTTCTTCCCAGAGACTTCCACAATCCATATGTTCCCTCTCCAAATCACACAACAAGAACGACCGGGACTAAAGCATATTGGCGGGAAAAGGGACACGCTAGAGATTGCCAGAGCAGAACAAATGGTGAATATTCCCAATCATTGCCACTCACATACATTTTGGCGTATTTTATTGATATTGTATTCGAAATGATTTGCCGCTTCACGCGATTGAAACGGAAATAACGAGAAATGGAAGGAAATTCACAGAAATTTTACTGCTCAATCCTTTTTCGCCGAAACCTATGGAAAAATTACATTCATCTCGGAAAAGGAATTGGGGGCATAACGAGCATAACGATTTTCTCAAATGTTTGGTAATTTAACTGCCAAGTAGAATTAGAATAAGTCAGATATTAAAAATCAACGATTAGTCCGGATAAGCTTGTCCGTAGCTGAGGTTCTTTTAGGTAGCGGGTGTTTCAAAATGGCGGAAGAAACGTTTAGACTTACAAGAAGGGAACCGGAATTCATCGGGGAAATAGAGTCACTCTTGGAAAAACGACAATCCTTTCCAAAGCTTTCGGCTCGGTCTCCAAGCCTTCATCAGTGGTCAAATCAATTAGGAACTTCCAGAGTTTTGTCTCTCAATCTGTCTAGGGAAGATACAGGGCATAACAGAGGATGTGGGGGCACTCTATTAACAAAAACAATTCAGCTTTTCTTTTAAACAATTTGGCACAAATTTAAAAATTTCTCAACTTCTTCTGCTCTTGCAACTTCTTGTTTAGATACCATCTTTTGACCACTGAACACCATTTGTTGAAAACCACAAACCGATATCACTTACTGTTCATTATCGAGAAACGGTTATACCGTCAATATTTTAAAAGAAATAATTATTTCATTGTAAATTATAAGCTTGTCGGAGAATTGAGAATTAATCTTAATTAAAGCAGAGCATACCACCTCGGGAAGTTTTTCTTTATTTCTAAACTGCCTAGAAAAAGCATATTCCGGTCTATGCAAAATTTACCACTTTACCGCCACCTTCATAACCACTATCTGCCATTCTCAAAAACCTTTTATCTATATGTATTTGATTCAAGGATATAATATAAAGTACCTTCGCGCGACCGGTTCCTCGACTCGACCGGTAGAATTATTTATTTAATTTATTTATATTTGCTATTGCTTGCTATAATATTTAGCGTATGATCTAACATTAATAGGTCAATTATTCCATAAATAAGGTAAAGTACCCTCGAGTCGACCGGTTCCTGGACTCGACCAGTGGTCAATATTTGAATGTTTTAATCTACTAATGTTAGATCATACACCAAATATTAGTGCAAATATAAATAAAATCAATAAATAACTCTACCGGTCGAATTGAGGAACCGGTCGACTTGAGGGCATTTTACCTTAATACACTCAAAAATTGACCCACCGGTCGAGTCGAAGACATCGGTCGAGTGAGGGTACTTTACCTTATGTCCTTTAAAATAATTTAAAAGTTTAACATTTATCCTGGATTTTTACTTATTTTTTTCTTCAATTTTATTCAAAACGTAATAATTAAAAAAAAATCAAATGGAATATTTTAATTAAAAAATACCGCAACTGAAACTCATTTTAGTCATTTAGACTTAAAGGGATGGGAAAGCGTCCGAGGCTTTACGAGCCACCAGAATTCCCAGGAAGGAGCTATGCGTAAATATTCTTTTTCGCACATTTCTTGGTGCATATCAGTTTAAGCTCGATTTAAATTTGTCTATAAAACATGTTGAAGTTGAAAATTTATCAAGAAAATGGTATTTAAAAAAAATACATTAACCTTTTAATTTAATTTTATAAAATGGTATTGATACTTTCTCTAATTATTACTGATTGGGACTGATGCAGCTGATTTTGTAATTTTAAGACCTTTCAAATAAATCCAAAATTTTACAAAATTTGTTGAAAGGTGGTTGACTTCAACTTTGAATAATTCGAGATGGCCATTTAACCGATCGAATGTGTCTATAGACGGAAAGGACGAAATGTTCAGCAGAAATAACAACAAAATATACCCGAAATCATTGAAAACTCTTAAACCAATTTTGATAAAAATTAGAAAAGCCTTATTCAATTCAATTCAATTTATTAAATAATCAAGTAAGACAAGCTGTCCTCTGTACAATAATTGTCCCTATACAATTGACTATTGTCTGGGATTTAAGGAGTGAAAGGACAGAAAAAAATTTCAAAATTATGTAAAAATGTTTGTTAATTGTTTGTGTTTGTAAAACATCTAACCTAATAAAAAGTTCGCAAAAGTTTGTATTTTTTCACAAACATTGTTCGTGACATGATCACTTGACGAGCATTTTTTCGTTCCCTAAGAAATATTTGTTCGTAAATGTTCGTAAAATTTTGTCATTTGTTCGTAAAATTTTGTCATTTGTTCGTAAAATTTTGTCATTTGTTCGTAAAATTTTGCCAGACAAACAAAAATGTACGAACAAATGTTTATAAAGAACAAAAAAATGCTTATCAAGTGCGCATATTACGAACAAAATGTTTGTGAAAAAAATATAAACTTTTACAAACTTTTGTGGGTTACACGATTCACAAGATTTCGTACAAGTATTTCGTTTCTCAGTAGAAATTCAGAAACATTTAAGGGAAGTGTACCACGGATCGGAATGTTAGGAGACATGCTTCATACTTAGCTGAAAATAAGAGCCTCAAAATACTATTTGCTAGTTTTTTACGCTTGTTTTACTTACGGAAATTAATAATATAGGTTTAAATTGCAAGAATGCAGTGTGTTCTTCGAATCGATGTTAGAAACTCAACGAGAAAATCGGTTCTATAGATTGAATATGAACCAACATAATACATTTAGGGGAAACTGGGGCGCCACCAAACACGGGGTACCACCAAACACTGCGATTTTTTAATCGGATATTCGACTTCAGAGGATAAGACCTATAGGAATTTATAGGCACTATAGGGATGCTTGTCCACTGAAGGAATGGTCGAGATAGTCCAAGTAGTTTAGAAATAAAAATTAGTGTTTGGTGGTACCCCGTATGTGGTGGTGCCCCAGTTTCCCCTAGCTAAAAGTCATTGCTAAAATTCAGCGAGTTATTTGCAAAAAAATACATTTTATTTTGGAGTTCCGACACGCGGAACAACCTTCCGATCCGAGGAACACTGACGATCGGTGGTACATTTCCCTTATAAACAATTTTCGAATTTTTCTAAGCTAACAAAGATAATTTCGACTTAAGTCGAATAAGTCGATTTTTTGCAAAATTTCATTTTCTCGTTTTTTGGGTAGTCCTTGACATCCCTACCTTCCCTGTGAATATTATAAAGTTGGTGCTATTCGCGACTTATTCGTTTTATATTCTGAGCTGTCGATTTGCACAATAATTTTTGACATTGATGGTGACAAGATTTATGTTAATATGACCTTATTTCAGCGACAATTCTCACAAATGTACTATATCCACCCACAAAATGTGTAGTGTACTAATGGCTTCCAAAACTTCTTTCCTTTGCACCGGCTTAGCTAGAGAAACTTCTTGACAGAAAACTTTCTATAATTCAGTGAAATTTGATTGGAATGGAATTTCTCGGAAAATAGTATTTCTAATGCTCTACTTGTTTCAATAGTTTTAGTAGCGAATTTGTGGATTGAAAGAAAAAAATTCTACAAGAAATTCAATAAACAAAGTTTTAGAAAATTCCATTTCATGTGAATTCGAAAATATGTTGCTTATGCTTTTTCGTTATATTGCCATTTTGCAAAATCAAATTCATATTATTTATGTTTGGTACAAAGAGGGGTTTCAATAACCTAATAAAAGTTAATAGAATTACTCCTTTAGAAATGGTCTCTAACCAATTATTCATACTGAGAGATGATTTATATTCAGGGGGCACATTTTGGGAGGAATCCCAGGGAGAGAAAGACAATTGCATGTAGACACTCTGGTACTATTTATATCCCTCTACCCTTGGTGGCGTCGACTGTGAACTGTGATATGATTGTAGGTATGTCCTAGAGTTCGGCTGCCTCTAATTCTAGTGGCGACAGAAAGTCGCTGTTCCGAGGCACCCTTTTTATATGGGGAATCAAATTAAAATCACTCTTTAAATACGATGGCAAATTGTTGAACTTTGTACAAAAAGCCCTGAGGGGCAATTCTCCTGATGCTGATACCAAAACTCTGTGCCAAGCACAATGTAAACACTCTTTTATATTTATCGGTGTGACTCCAAAGTAATGTAATGTATGAGAAGGATTCTGCCTAAAAACACCTCTTAACTGCTGAATATTAAATTCATGTGATTAATTATTATCACGCCTTCCCAATGAAGATAAAATTGACTGGTAAATGATGTTCATTTGAGGGTTTGTTAGTTACACAGAAAAAGTGAACAGATTGGATTAAATCCTAACACTTTTGCTTAATGCTGTCTCTTCTGTAATTGTGCCCTCAATTAAAACCATTTCGCCAATGAATAATATACAACTTGTATGATCGACATTAGCTTTTCCAATCCCCGCAAACATTTTCCATCCCCTGAAAGTCCATAGAGTACCGGCCAGGGCTATTTTTGGCGCCATGAAGTCGGTGAACGCAGACGCCCCTCGAAAATAATTCATAGCATTCCTTCTATAGTTGTATTACCGTGATATGTATACAACTTCTATCCCTCAATATTCTTCAACTTGGGTATACGCAAAATTTCACATGCGTGTTTATTGCAATACCCTTCAATACCAGGGTTGATTTCATATCAAAAAACAATAACTATTCGCCTAGCAAAAACAGAGAAAAAAAAATCTTTTAAAAAATCTTACGAGACGGAATTGAAGGAAAAGTTATGCTGATTATGCTCTAAAAGGGATACAAATTTAATGCGATAAATATCAGAAAAATTTGTAATAGTTCTGTTTTTATTGCCTAGAAAAAAAAGTCTAATAAAAGCCCATTTTGATGCACGCATCGCTTCCCACGTGCTTTATTTCTGCATGCAATTTCGCAAAGAGTTTGTTTCTTTTTTTGCTCAATCATAAAAATAAACAAGGGGTTCTATCATGATATTACTTTGCAAAAGGAAATAGTTTTCTCGTGAGTAATATTAGGGGGGATGTGTAGAAACAAGGGTAAGATAGTATTGATTCGTACAAGAATTTAATTTTTTAGTAAGGCACTTTGATTAACTTAGGGAGAACCAATAAGAAATTACAAACCCTTCTTGATGACTCTTTTTGATAAAAAAATATTGGAAAAGTAAAAGAAAAAATAAGCAAAATCTTGTTATTGGATATTCAAATATTATTTTATAATTGAAAATCTTAACAAAATTCTTATATAAACAGTAGTAAAATGGTTAAATATGCAATAAATTCAAGTTTGTCTACAAATCCTACAAAAGCTTTGGTAAAGCGTCCCAATTTATCGAAATGCTTAACCTATTCCTTATCATGGTATTATACATCATACGCAAATTGGGTGATTTTAGATGATTTATTCCTGGGCAACTGATACTCGAATTGCTGTTGGGAATGTATTTTTAGTAACTTTAGTTCTTCAATTACTTGGGAAAAATATTCCGACAGAGATAAAAATATATTTTGTTATTGTTTTCTTGCTTCGCGGAAGGTCATGCAAAATTTTTGCTCAAAATGGCGGACGGAAAATTCGACATCCCGTCGAATTTATTAAAATTGGCCTCTTTCCTCTTTCCTCTTTCCTGATTTGAATTCTGGTTGCCAATTTGTGTTCTTGGATAGCTACTCTATCTAAAACAATAGAGTTTGTAATGAATTAATGCACAGAATTTAAATTCAGTGACCGTTAAGGCGTGTGTTTGAGGGCGAATCCCCGCGCCCCCATAATAGATATATTTTTTTTCTTTTCAAAAAATTCATCTATTAATCTTTAGGAAACTAATCCCAAAATATGAACATTCTATCTCAAATATTTCTGGTACATTGACTGAATGAGTTAAACTTTACGTCTACATAGGAAGAAATATTTTGTAAAATTGTTCGTAAATGTTTGTGAATTCCTACGGGGGAGTTACAAAATGCTCGTGAGTCGTATAACCCACAAACAAGTTCGTAAAAGTTTGTACTTTTTTCACAAACACTGTTCGTAACATGATCATTTGACGAACATTTTTTGTACTTTTACAAACATTTGTTCGTAAGTGCTCGTAAACACACAAAAAATGTTCGTAAAATTTTGTAATTTGTTCGTAAATGTTCGAAAAATGTTAAACAGGAAAACAAACATTTACGAACAAATGACAAAATTTTACAAAATTTTTTTGTGTGTTTATGAACTTTATGGATAAGAAATTTCCTGTGATAATTGGCAGAAACTTTGCATTTTCCATGACCATTCATGACCATTTCATTCTCACAAAACCATTATGAAATATGTTGTTTTTGTTGAAAGATCACATCTTCAAGGGACTAGGTCAAAATTGGTCTGAATGAATTAGGTTGATCGAATCTACACACGATCCACAGCACCCACTTTATGAAAGCTTCTTTATTAAATTTCACTCGGTACAGCAGGGCGGTAAATTTGACTCCCTGGATATTAAAATTGTTTTTTTCCTATTTGTATTAATTTTTGAGCATTATTATTATTTGGGTGGCTTGTGGCTCTATCTGTTCGATATTCTTTGGATTCCAAGCCATTGGGAAATGTAAAAATCTTTTCCAATTTGAGATTTAAGATTTGAACACGGAACCTTTGTGATTACGGTCATTTCCAACAGCAAGATGGTAAATTTTCTCACTTGGATGGTCATTTCTTTCATCCAAAGTACTAGGGAGAAGTGGCGCACCTTCGAATGCGGGGCAGCTTTGGAATTAAGATCTTTTTCCTGTGTTTACGAGTTAATGGAACTGAGCCATATCATAATGTAATTTAGCTTCTCAATCTGTTTGTGCAACTAAATTATATCATGATAAATTTCAATTTTATTTTAAAATAGATGAAAAATCCCAATTTCAAAGCTGCCTCAATTAATTCAATTAATTTTCTTCAATTCTAATATCACGCTATTTAATTATACATACTATATGCTTCCTTTACAAGTCGAAAAGTTCGAAATAATAAATCCTAAAGGAAAATGTCTGTGGAATGTGGTATTAGCTGTTTTATACTATCTTTTGAAACACTAGACTATAAAGACACGTTTGCGTTAAATAGTGAAAAGATCTATGAAAATTAGGAATAAATGAATTCAAACGATATTCAAATTCTTTTTATAATAATTCATTTGCTAGCCTTTCCGTAACCAAATGTTTCTGTTTTTCACAATACATATTTTACCTTGGAAAAAGAAAGGTTCTATAAATGAGGAAGAAATAATATACATTTCTAGAATATTTTTGTATTAGGGTAAAATAGGGCAAATCAATTTTTCGTAGATTTTCGAGGGTGCCAAATTTTTCTCGGATTTTCGCGAGACACTAAATTTTTCGCGGATTTTCGTAACACATGAAATTTTTCGCGTATTTTTAGAGGCTGCGAAATTTTTTGCGAATTTTCGCGGGACACGAAGTTTTTCGCAGATTTTCACGGGACACGAAATTCTTTGCGGATTTACGCGGTACACGAAATTCCTCGCGGATTTTCGAGGGTGCGAATTTTTTCTCTGATTTCTGCGGATTACGAAATTCTTCGCGGTTTTTCGCGGGATACGAAATTTTTCACGGATTTTCGCGAGACACAAACTTCTTCGCAGATTTTCATGCAACACGAAATTTTTCTCTCATTTTCGAGGAATGCGAAATTCTTCGCGAATTTTCATGGGACACGAAGATTTTCGCGAATTTTCAAGGGTGCGAAATTTTTTTCATACCTTCGCGTGATATGAAATTCTTTGCGAATGGTCGTGGGACACGAAATTTTTTGTCAGTTTTCGTAGGACATGATTTTTTTTCGCGGATTTTCGTAAGACACGAAATTCTTCGCGGATTTCCGCGGGACACAAAATTCTGCGCGGACTTTCGTAGGACACGAAGTTTTTTGCAAATTTTCGAATGTGCGAAATTTTTCTAGGATTTTTGTAGAACATGAAATTTTTTGACGGACTTTTTCGGGTCAGGAAGTTTTTCTGAAATTTCTGTAAGTCGTGAAATTTTTCGCAGATTTTCGTGAGACACGAAATTTTTCGCGAATCTTCATATGATACGAAATTTATTTACGGATTTTCGTAGGACACGGAATTTTTCACAGATTTTCGTAGTACACGATATTCTTCGTGAATTTTCCTAGGACACGAAGTTTTTTGCAAATTGTCAAATGTGCGAAATTTTTCTAGGATTTTCGTAGGAAACGAAATTTTTGGCGGATTTTTTCGTGTCAGGATATTCTTCGGGAATTTCCATAAGTCGTAAAATTTTTCACGTATTTTCGTAGGGCCCGAAATTTTTTTGTGGATTTTCATGAGGCACGAAATTTTTCTCATATTTTCGTAGGACATGAGTTTTTTCACGGATTTTCGTGAGACTCGAAATTCTTCGCGGATTTTCGTTGGCCACGAAATTCTTCGTGAATTTTCCTAGGACACGAAGTTTTTTGCAAATTGTCAAATGTGCGAAATTTTTCTAGGATTTTCGTAGGACACGAAATTTTTGGCGGATTTTTTCGGGTCAGGAAATTTTTCGGGAATTCCGTAAGTCGTAAAATTTTTCACGTATTTTCGTAGGACACGAAATTTTTTCGTGGATTTTCATGAGGCACGAAATTTGTCGCATATTTTTGTACGCCGCGAAATTCTTCGCGGATTTTCGAGAAACACGAAATTTTTCGCGTATTTTCGTGGGACATGATTTTTTTTCACGGATTTTCGAGAGACATGAAATTTTTCGCGGATTTTTAGGGGCTGCGAGAATTTTTGCGGATTTTTTCTGCTCAGGAAATTCTCCGGAAATTTTCATAGGTTGTGAAATTTTTCGCGGATTTTCTCGAGCCACGAAATTTTTCGCATATTTTCGCGGATTGCGAATCTTTTCTCATATGTTACAATTGTATATAAATATCATTCGAGTTTGCTACAATACTAATTTTCAATTAAGGAATCACACTTGTATACGCTGATCTAGGCTTATCACTGGTTTTCATATTGAACCAATTACAATATTATATTAATACAAAAATCTCTTCCATATCGAACAGCAAAAACGGAAATAAAAGGACTATGAATTTTTATAAGACCATACCGTTTATTAAACTTCAGGGAGGACCAAATCTTCAAATCACGCTATTCCCGGTATCTAACAAGATCTTTTATTGTGCCTCGCCAGATATA
Source organism: Phlebotomus papatasi (assembly GCF_024763615.1). Classification (NCBI taxonomy): domain Eukaryota; kingdom Metazoa; phylum Arthropoda; class Insecta; order Diptera; family Psychodidae; genus Phlebotomus; species Phlebotomus papatasi. The sequence goes on along the minus strand of NC_077222.1, from coordinate 100,086,721 downwards.
AACTTTTTATTGCTAAAAGCTATTAGAAGACCATATAGGCCACAAATACAATCAATCGATTCCGTAATGAAACCCTCTGGGCATTTCTAAATGTTGGTGTTCTCATTAGTTCATGTTGGCTAGTAGGGCTAGTAGTAACTAAATACATTGTGGTTAAATTAACAATACCAACTGATTTTTCATGTCGATGACCACTGACCGCTTACATTAATGAATTAATTTTCCCAAAATATACATAAGTGCTTGCTCTTTCACCGTTCCTGAATAACTTTAAACATAAATAATATTTTCTTGAAGCAATATGTATGTTTTTTTTTGTTAATCTATCGATGTTTTTTTTCTGAGGAAATGTTTGTATAACAAGATTATTGGAAAACTTTTAGCAATGTACATTCCCACCATAAACTTTCAGTACTTTTGTGTTTATTTTACGCTTCATGGGAGATAGTGAAGCCCACAAGTACAACGCTGAAGAAATTTTGCCAAATTTGCAACTATTCTGTTGAATTAATTTCCCATAGAATTACCATATTGGAATTTAATTTTCTACTCTTAATGAGTTTTTGTATAAAAGCGTTAAGTTCCTTGGAATTTTGGTAACCGCGCACAGTGGTTTTAGGTCGTGAATGTTGATAGAGGAAATTTTTTATGAAAATTCACCAAGGGAGGTAGTATTGGGGTGTCATTAAACTTCCATTTGGGAGTCATTTTTTTATTCACTAATTACACTTATATATATTTTTCTTTGGTGGTGGTACCCTTTACGAGATCTTCTTGTGCTTTGTCCCAGTTGAATATGCTTTCATGTAGAAATGCGTGAAGAGGAAGATAAATATGACGACATAGATGATTTCTGTGATGCTGTACCATTTTGGGTAGAAGGTACAGTTCATCTTCATTGAGACAAAATGAACGTAGACGCCGAAAAGGAATTGTGCCTGCAAGAAATGATTTTTTTTTTAGAAAAAAGGGTACTTTTCGATTTTATTGCACTTTCAAACACTCACTAATTGCAGTATCGTTAAGTATTTCTTCCACCAAAGATATTTTGCCACCTTGGGACCAAGTAGAGTTAGTCCATAGTAGAGATACATAACAACATGAACTCCAGAATTTATGATGATGGTTAGGAAACCTGAAGTGGTAAAAAAAAGAGATACTTAGTAGTTTGAGGTTCCGCAAGATAGGGCAGAAAAAATGTATTCTTTTTACTGTTTCCAGTCGGGAACCATTTGACACGGATCCAAATGAAGAATACTATACTACTGTGATGGTAGATATGTAGAAAGCTCAAGTTTTGCTCCTTCTTTCTCAGCACGAAGAATACCGTATCAAAAAGCTCAATATATTTTGCAATATAGAACAACCATGAGATATTGGCCAACTGAAAGAATAAGGATTATGTTGCTCTCTTCCGGCGTAGATTTTCTAAATTTCCCTTGCCTCCCCCCTTAGGAGGAGGATCCAACAACAAAATTAAATTACCCGCATCTCCAAGGGATCCCTATTGTTCTTGGCATTCTCATTGCAGAACAATCCGTAATTGAGGGCTGTTGTACAAATGACAGTTTCCAGTAAAATGTAGGCATTGACAAGGGCCACAAGGAGATTGTAGATGAGAATGAGTCCTTTCAAATTGTACGCTGGTCGACTGAAAAGATGCCTAATGGTAAAATCTCAGCTGGAGCAATAATTCTTTTCGATCAATAGATACTTTTTCATGTATTCAATGCCTCGTCGGACAGCCCAATTGTAAATGGCAACTGCTGCTATCACAGTATATATTGAATCCACAAATGCCCATCCTTTAGTCCTGCTATCTAGTAGGGGGTAAGGATAATTTTTGGGGATTATTTTCCCAAGGTAAAACGCACCAAAAAAAATGTTTAAGAACCTGCTAGCTTATCCACATAACTGTATTCATCGTACATTTTCACTAAATAATCCATTTTCTTTGATATATACCAGGGCACACTTTAGCACACTTAACACTTCCCACTTGTAATCCAAGAGACAAACTAAAAGGTAGGCACTAGTTGGACTTCTATATATACGGAAAATGCGGATATGTCCAGAAGAAAGTATCGCTATGTGTGTTCTTACCCTCAATTTCTTTTCTGGCGTCTATCCGACACCTCCAGAAAAAAAAGACATATAATTGACCAACTTATGTAAATTCCCTAATTAATTTCGGGTAGAACGTATATAATGCATAAAGTCTTCTCTTAACCCTGGCTGGTGTTAATAAACAATGAAATATGCAACAATAAACCTATTTACATTGAGCTCCAAAAATTAAACCAAAAAACGCAACAAATGGTTCTTAAGAGATAATCTTTTCTCCTAAATCCCTTTTATTCAACTTTTATCACTCTTTTAGCCTACATCCTTTTCAACCTGTTGAAATTTATGCCATACCTCTTCTGTGGAATTCATCAGGCAGAACAAAAAAAAAAGAAGTTTCCTATTTGAAGAAACTTTTCATCTTCCCTCTCACACTATAAATTTTAAGGGGTTCTATTTCAATTTCCTAGTTGGTCCATTGATTTAATAACTCTATATAGTCACCTATATGTACAACATGTTACGCAATATTGATTTAACCCCCGACGGGCACAATCTCTCAAATAGCCTATCTTATATCCTATTAATAGCCATATACCAAGGTGGAAACCATATATTCAACGATGTGTGCTAGAAAATCCCTATTTGATTAAAATTCTATATATAGCCTTAAGACATCTAGCCATATTCTATATACCGTCCGAGACAGTTTTCACAATTTTTTTCATATGATGAGCTTTGAAAAAAAAAGTCTTTTAAATGCTAACAATTAAGTGACAAAGACCGGTCAACCGCAAAAAGAATTGTCTACTGAATTAAAAGCAACATATCATAATTTTAAAAATATCAATGTGCATTGTCTGCAATAATATTCTTCAATGTCAAAGTTTTTTTTAATCCTGAAATATAAGGTTAAATATTAAATGCATTCAGTTCATTGAACTAAAAATATCAAACTTATTAAAATTTCCTTTTATTTCATGATTTCTCACGCCGACCTTTCACACTTTCACGGAAGTCTGTGAAAGACTCTATTTATAATTGCATAAATGTATATATATCGTCGGTTGCCTCAGCAACTGTGCTAACTGCATTTTTGCGATTTTCAGGTTTTTGCATATTCTGATATTACTGAATTTTCTCTATTAAACTACGTTATTTAAAAAGTTTAGAATTTTCTCTATACAGAGATATTTTTCCGTGAAAATGTTCTAACTGTACTATAGTCACAAAAATTTCTCTGCAACTGCGCTATCTACCAATTTTTCTGCAGTTAGCATAAAAATACACTGAAAAAAGGCGCAATTTTTTTTTGTCAGCAACTGTTCTATTTGCAGTTTGTCATTTCTATCCATCACGACTCTCCATCAAAACAAGGTAAACGTTTGCGATTTGTGATTGAGTTTTTCGCGATTGTTGTGCAGGTGAAAGCAAATTAGTGATTTCGGAATTGTAAGTCTTCGTTTCATTTGTTTCTTTGTAAAAATGCTTATTAATTTACTTACTAAATTAGGATTTTGTGAGAGAAAAAAAACAGGAAAAATGTTACGCAGGAAGAAAAATCATAAAGCAGCTGATCCACGTCCAAAAGAATGCAAGAAGGAATGGAAGAAGTATCTACATTGCGGGGAAGGCGTTCTTGGGCGATCTACGATCGGCAGATTCTTCCAACACGGGGTATACGATAACCTGGCTGAATTGTAATAAACATATCCCGATACGATTAATAATAATAATAATCAGGATGAACCAGATTCATCTCCTCATACTCTCATTCATGTAGTCGATAATTCGCAAGAGATGTTCACGAGTGAACAGGGTTCATCTGACCAGCCTGAAGTCAAAAATGAGCCACATATTTCAAACGATAGATCACAAAATTCTCTGAATAGTCACCCTGGAGCAGAAATTTTCACAGCAGATGTTTTATTAAACGAAGGTAAGAATATGACTATGATTTTTTATTATTAAATTTTCAATAAAACAGGCGTTTTTTTAAATTTCTAATCAAATTCTGTTGTTTCTGATCTTTTTCAGTATTTTTATTTTAGAAAATCTTGACATAGCGTGTAAAAAAGAGATCTCGTCCAGAATCATGGATCCAAAATCGACGCATAAAGTACAGGAAAGCTGGAATGTAATATATAATAACAGCTAACGGAGAAGGAAAATAAAATTTTCATACACACAGAAAAATTTTGACTCTAAATTTATGAACTAGGACCTAGGAATTTAATTTATTTGAGAACCTGGGAACTTAAATTGGACATGAATCCGCGAGACGTTTAAGTTTAGAAGCTCTGAGTGAGAGAAATGGGCTAGAATCCCTAGCTCTTTCAAGTTAAAAGATCGGGAACTTAAGTTCAGCATTAGCTGGAAAATGAAAAATGTCTACAGATTTGCAAATTGCAACTAAAACTAAATGATCAAGGATTTAGAATTAGGGCATTGGCATTCATTGAATGGGATTTGAAATTAAATTCCTGGGTGTTTCTGTTTAAGAATTTTTCGTTTTTCTGTGTGTATGAATTTTCAAAAGAAAAAAAATGATGATACTACGTGCAGAAATTGGAAATGGATAAAATAAACAAAATGAAAAGTAAGAAATAAAATTGATATCTCATAATCAAGTATTCTTTTAATATAATCATTTAGAACTTTTAATTGCCCTATTTTTTTTCAATATGGCCAGAACAATTTTATAAATTCCTGTCACATATCTGGTGCCAATTTCCTTTTTCCATGCTTATTCTTATGTGATCCTTAAGCTTTGTGAAAGTATCCCCTTTCTTCTTAATATATCAGAGATCGTTTATTTCCTAAATATTTCATTTTCAGATTAACGTAACACTTTTAGGAGGAACCGTTTGTAGACTTTGCAGAGATCCATGAGAGCAAAATAGTGTTGATAAAAAGAAAACACACTCGGAAGATAAATTTTGGAGTAAATTTTAAATGACAATAAAATGTTGCTCTACACGGAGTCAATAGAATAAAAAAAAAAAGAAAATTCTTTCCTTGTTAGGTTTTGACTGTGATAAACAATTGTGCTATCTGCAAAAATTCCATACATTGCAGATAGACTTTTGAACAACGATGTTAGTTAGCACAATTGCATATTGTGTATTCTTTTAGGAAATGCTTAAGTTTTAGTGTAAAAAATCTACTATTTTCCAATTTCTTTGCATTAATAGACAGATTACTTGATGGTCTTTCGATATTTGTAATATAAAATAACTCATTCGGGGTTTGATTTTTATTAAAATGTGATTAAAGTAAAAAAATGGTCTCCTGAAAAGTTGTCAAATTGCAGTTAGCACAGTTGCTGAGGCAACCGACGATATCTTAAACATTTAGGCTTCTTTTATTCCACAGGGGTCTTGAACTTATAAACTTCCTATGTAACTTAAATAGGTATTAGTGATTCCAACAACTGATAATCAGTTGCCGAAAAATGGTTTAACTGCCCTTTATTCGAGACGGTTTTACTACCGATTTTTAGAGATAAAACCGATTTTGAACCGTATGTTTAAAAAAAAAATAACATTTCTTTTAAGCTAAGAATAGGTATCGAATTTTTTTAGGAACTTACTATAAAATAGTAGATGAAATTGTTAATAATCTCAACTAATAAACTTAACGATTCTACTTTCGATTTTGATTTTTAATAGGAATATTTTGTTGCTGCAAGATTTACAGAGAAATATGTAAAGGACAATGGGCAGAAATGTATGGGAGCTGGTCCAACCCTTCGCCAGAGATGAAACCAGGCCCATTTTGTAGGTATTTTTGTATAACTTAAAAATTACCGAGATCCAAGTCAAAAAAGACTGTCTATCTTTGGGAAATTAACTACGTCCTTCTGAAAATTCATAAATTTTACAATTTATTACTCGAAAATGGCTTAACCGATCTTAATGAAATTCGGATCAAAGTCGATGTATGACTTAAGCTTTAAATAAATATTTTCAGATTTTCCCTCTGATTGTTCCATCTGGTAGCTCCCATACAAACTAGCCATGTTTTAAAGTCATCGCACATTACAGGGCAACAGAACGAAAACTTTTTTCATTTAATGACAAATCACAGGTATTTTAGGAGTCTTTGGTGTATCTTAAACATATCACCCAAAGAAACTTATAGTCCATCACGTCAACTGTTTCAGATATCTTAAAGTAAGGGTTCTTAAGAAATGGGTAGAAATTATTTTTAGGAAACTTGTTTTGTTTCTTTTGAGAACTGAACCCAAGGAACATTTTCCTAAAATGAAACCGTATCCCTATCCCTCCAGTTTTCTTGTATCCAGATTTTCCTCAAACATTCTCGAATATTCTATAATTCCGTTAAAAGTATTGCCCCTATTGCATCCTTTTATCGTCTTTAGAGAAATATTCACCTTAAAAAATGATCTAGGATTGCTGAAGTTCATGGGATTGTAAAGGTACCGTTACTAAAGAATTTTAACAAAATGTTCTCAGTATAATTAATTGAAACATTTTTTTCTCTGAATTTATTACTCAAAGTATTTAAATAACGGTATCTTTTAGAACCCTGCGATCTTTAGAGGTTTTAACTCTTTTTTCAAGCAGAATATCACTGCATAAAAGACATCCATTCATAAAAAAGGATACAATCCTTTTTTTAAAAATTTGAAGGATGGTAAAAGATTTATAAGAAAGATTTGGAGAATTGCAGGGAAAATGAAGAGATGAAAGATATGGTTTGTTCTAGGAAAATTTTCTTTAAGTCCTTATTTATAAATTAGTTTTAAAAAGGGCCAATATACGATTAACCGTTATTGTACAAAATGAGTTTTTCCAAAAAAATCATTACAATTCTTTTACATAATGTTTTATGCTTTAGTGCTCTTCCTACATATTTTTTGGGGTCGGTCCCGGAACAAAAGTTGCTACCTTAACCAATACCTATTCGATGGTATAGGTCTCATTCGTGGCGAAAGGTTGGACCGTTTTGCCCATTGTCCTTTAAAAGAAGAGAAATATAGTAAAGAGAGCTAATCCGGATACTTTTCATTGAGTGCGACTTTAATGCTTGTTTTTGGACTGATGAAATATTTTTTTCGCCATTCCAAATCAATAGAATTATTCTTTGTTTAATTTAGAATCATAATAGAAATAGAATTTTAGCAATAATATTGATGAAAATTAATAAAATTACGATAATATTAATATATGCGCAAGAATGTTACTGCGATGCTTTTTTGTAACTCCGTTGAATTCGATGAAACTCGGATGCTCATTTTAAGGAAAAGTTTAATGCATAAAAATGAGAAGATATTATTTCAAAAACATTTTTTAGAGTTTTATTCCATCAATTCATTTCATTAATTTATTATTTAATTATATATATTTTTATTTATTTTAAGATTGCACTCAATTCTTTGATTTTTCCTCGGTTTTCTTGGCTGACTTCCTTCCACGTTTTTTCTTTTCAGCTTCAATTGGCATTTGAGCCTTTTCCTTTACCATGTGTTTCTCCTTTAGTTTTATCTCCTTTTCTTCTGCCCTTATATTTTTGTTCCTCTCTCTGGTCAACTTCCGTTCAGCAATTTCTTTCTTTTTTTGTAAATCCTGCCTCAATTTTTCCTCCTGTTCCGCGATAATTTCCTCGGAAGATACAATATACTGGTGTTTGACATTGCTGGCTTTGACCCTCTTCTTCTGACGACGTTTTGGAATTTCTCCTGGCCAGAAATAGCATTGTTTTAGTGTGTCGAAGATCGGTTGAGTCTCAGAAGTTGCAGAGAGTTGGTTTCCAGGGATGACTGGATCATTTGAAGGATTATTGTCGGTGGCCTGATCGTGCTGGTTATTGATAATGGACTCCTCTGAATGTTGGAAAACAATTTTCGGGAAATAAAGACCAGCATAGAAAAGTGGCCCATCCATCCAGCCACTCTGTGGTGACGTTCCCATTTTCCATCCTTCTGCGTTGTGAATGGCAATTTTTGGAGTAATGTCAGTTTTATGAACAGCCATTGGAGGAGCAAGTTCGCCAGTAGCTGACACCATGAAGAGTACTGTGGTACATTGCCTCGGTCCTGAATTTTTAAGAGATGGAACTACACGTGAACCTCTCCTGGACAGGACATTTCCATCTTCCGGTGTCAAAAAGAAGGCACTTTCGTCGCAATTAAAAACACGGTCTGGTGAAATGCTCAGAAGGTTGTGTTCTGTGAAATATTTAAGACAATTCTGAAACCATTCCGTGAGGTCTTCAGCAGTAACAGTAGCTCTTTCCAATGAGAAGGATTTTGGTTTGCGTTTGCTGAGCTCTGGATGACGCTTAAGAAAATTCCTGAACTAAACGTCTCCGGGTCTTCCAGCTGTAAAATGGTTTGGAATTTTGTAGACCTCACAGATGAGTTTAACGCTGTCCAGAACTTGTTCCTTCCCGATGGGATGCCAGCCATCCGCACATCCCAGGATCCATTTGACAAGTTCTTTTTCCTGTTCTTTTGAAAGAATTGTTGGCCTGCCATTGGGGCACTCCTCTGGGTATTTGCCGGTCAATTTGTTGTGCAGTGTTGTTCTTGGGACATTAAATGTTTTGGATGCATATGCTATGGTAGAACCATCTCGTACACACTGCAAGGCATTCCTAATACCTTCCTTAGAGTCGGGCTTGTCCTTATAGGTCTTTTCTTTTGTTCCCTTTGGCATCTGAAACAGAAAAAGAGTCCTGAACAATGCAAATTCTGAACCAAAATATTGACTTTCACCGCATCCGACATGCATCGAAATGTAAACATTCACAAAAATCACTTATTTCTGTATGAATTATTTATATTATCAATAAACTCTTACTCACCTTGTAGATCAATAACTACACTAACTTTTATTAATAATTTTGATTGCAAATAATGTTTTATTATATAGAAAAAACACTAAACTTTTTCCAGCGACGAGCTGTCAACAGCAAAATTTTCTCAGAAATTAAATTTTTAGTACACAACCCAGCTGACCCGAGCTTAAAAAATATTTCTTTTACCCACTTATTAAACCGATAAAAATATAATTTTTGGTTTTTCTTAAAGTAGAATAGTTATAATATGATACTTCAGTAATTAATTACAGAAATAAAAATATAAATTATATTTTAAGTGGATGTATCGGAGTTAAATCGGCCGCGGCATCCGAGTTTTGCAATCGTCGGAGTTACATGGCCTTACTATATATGAAATCTTTATGAAAGATTGAGTTCAGGAAGAGATGAATTATGGTGCTATTTCAATGAAAAATGAACATGTTTTTTAGCACTTCACTGTTTTCAAATGCTTCTGCATTATCGACTTTTCTTTGTGTTGATTACTGTCTTGACTGTTTTTCCAAATCCCCGTTGTGTTGCAAAACTACTAAACAGTCGAGACAGGAACCAACACAAAGAAAAGTTGATTATGTAGAAGCACTGGTCCTTTTTGATACCATTACCCCCAACCAGGATATTATTTTAGGACAACTTTTGCAAATATGATCTTTAGAAACAGTGATGGTCCTGTGTTATGGTGCTATTCCAATGAAAAACTAAAAGGGAAATCTTTCACATGAACATTTTTAGCACATGGCTGTTGTCATGGGCTTCTGCGCTATCGACTTTTCTTTGTGCTGATTCCTGTCACGACTGTTTGGTGGTTTTGCAACACAACGAACAGTGAATTCCACAAATATTCCAATCTTTCCGTTTTTAAGATCTCTATACCTTTTCTCTAAAATGATTTTACTTCCGCTTTCAGTAATCCTCCAAAAGTTTGCTAAAACCATACTTTTCACTTTGTAAAATTGCTCTTCTTTTGTAAAGAGTAATTTTGCATTAAAACTAAATATTTGTCCAACATGGAAGCATCACAGTTACAGAATTATGATTCTCTCACTAAATGAACTTGTTGAATATGTTGCCAAAAAAAAAATTAATTTGTATAACAATACAATCATAAATCAGGTGGGCCATTTTAATTTATTCATTTCATATTTATAAATATGATTTATAATTCAGACATCACAGTTGTTTCCTGGAACGCATATTGACTGATTTAGGGTTAGGTAGGGAAATTTCAGGGAGTTGACATTGTTTTAAAACTCATTTGCCAAATATTTGTGAATTATACTCGATCCAACAAAGTCCAAATATGCTGCTACATTATATTTGGACCTCATTGACAAAGGAATATTAAGAAAACGAGGTAGTGCAATATTTTTTACCACAATTTAATCATTAAGGGTTCATGGGAACTTTGTGGAGCAGAAAATACTCGAATGACTGCAATAAAGAAGTATCCAATGAAAATTTAATGGGCAAATTTTGCTCATTAATTTGCTCAATTCTCATTAATATGCTAATTAATTCCAAATGATGGGCATATCATTCTGGAATAAGACTAACAAGGGATCAACTTGCTTGAATTATTGTGCAGTTTGAATGAAAAATGGAAAGCGGAAATCTTTCTCCTGAACATTTCTTTTAGCACTTTACTGTTCTCAAGTGCTTATGCATTGTCGACTATTTTGTGTTGGTTTCTGTCACGTCTGTTTGGTGGCTTTAGAACACGATAAGGACTAGTGAAAACAGAGAGGGTATTTATCAGGCGAATAGGGTCATGTTTGTGATCGCTGGAAAGATCTTGGAATTTCTGATAACAGTGTACCAGTTCCAGTCGGTTTTCCAATCGGTTCATAACCTGTAACTAAATTTTATACAAAATTCAATTAAATTACTCCTGAGGTCTATTTTGAGAAATCTTTTGAGTGATTTAAAAATCAGTTCAAATCGGTTGTGAACTGGTAACGAATCGGTTGTGAACCGATAAGTAATTTTTGTCCGAAAATAAAATTTTATTAGGGGAGACTGGGGCAAAAGTCAGAAATTGAAATTTTGAAAATTCAATATCTTCCAAAATAAAAGAGATAGCGGCTTAAAATTTTTTCCATAGATGGCCTCCACAGACCTTCTTCAAAGTCATAAGTTTCTTAGAATTCGAACAAGGATTTCAGGAATAAAAAAGTATTGAAATTTTTAGCCCTATTTTTAAAATGTTTTCCTTACAGCAGATATCAATTTTGACCTTCTTATTTTCCAAAATGGATGCACTGGTGAATATTTTCTAAATAATTTGGATATTTTGAATACGAGTCCTATTTTAGAATTTTACAAAGATTCTTTTCTCCAGAAATCCTTTTATTAAAAATGACCATTTGAGGTAAAAAGTAACGAAAGGTATGGGGCAAAAAGTAACAAAAACTCTTTAAACTATTTTGTGGAATCTTTTGAGTGATTTATGAATCGGTTTAAATCGGTTGAGAGCCGGTAAACGGTAAATGTTACGAAAGTACTTTTAAGGTATAGCATCTAAGTCATGAGTTCGAGCACTTCGCAAAGCCTAGGACGCTTTGCCACCCCTTTTATTTTCCCAAGAAAAATTTTCATCTCTTGCACTTAAAAACACATTTATGTGAAATGGAATTCCATAGAAGATTTTCACGGGAAAAAGCTCCGTATGACTAATTAAATATAATTTGTTTTAATTTTGAATGTATAAATTCCGGTTCTTCAGAAACGTCCCATTCCACCTTACCGTTTTTTGCAAAGCTGCAGATTTATATGCTAGGTGTACAAGCATGGAAGTTAACTAAACCTTATTATTTACTGTACTACGTTCTGTATGTGTTCCGGCAGGGGCCCATCAAGCCTAATAAAAAGTGAAGATATTTTTCAATTTTCCTTGTCAAAATTTTGCAGCTATTGCACCGCGTCTTAAGGTGTCTACACATTGGAGCTGATTTCATCAAGAATCATTTCAAGAATTTTTTAAAGAAAAATTCATATTTTTGAAGGAATTTTTTGAAGAAAAATGCCTCCACACTGGGTTTTTTATTTTCCATCAAAATTTTTTTTGACAGATTGCCATCATTTCCAAGTCTCTTGCTCTTCTGACTGTTTTTCACGGAAATTTGTTGTTTCACTGCTGGAAAAAGTGAGAAAAGCGTTTGGTGAAGTTCCTTGGGATAGTATTTAGTGAATTTCTGAAGAAAGTCTTCTAAATATGCAAGGGAATAGTGTTTTTCTGGAGATATCGTTCCTGGTGGAATCCAACCCAGCCTTTGAAGGAAGATTTCCTGTGATTTTCCTCCAGAAATTGCCGGAAGTTAATCCATTTGTGTATTCTTGAGGTGTTCCACAGTACAGTGGCCTCGTACTCCATGGATTGCAAGATGGATGGAAAGGAGAAAATTTACGGGCACTTTGGAATCTCTATATATCAGGAAATGTTCCTTCAAAGGCTGGGTTGGATTCCACCAGGAACGACATCTCCAGAAAAATACTATTCCCTTGCATATTTAGAAGATTTTCTTCAGAAATTCACTAAATACTATCCAAAGGAACTTCACCAAACGTTTTTCTCACTTTTTCCAGTAGAAAATAACAAATTTTCGTGAAAAACAATCCTGAATCGTGATGGTTTCCGTCAAGAATTCTGTCAAGAATGACTTTGATGAATTTTATTCCAATGTGTAGCGGGTAATTTCCTTCAAAAATTCTTGATGGAAATTACCTTCAATTGGATATGATTTTTGAAGAAATTTGTCTACACATTAGACAAATTTTCTTCAAAAATCCATCTTTTTGTCAAAAATTCTCACCAATGTGTAGGCAATTTTCTTGAAGAACACTTCTTGAAGCTCATTTTTGATAGAAATTTCTTATAATGTGTAGACACCTTTAAACAAATTTGCTCGAAGGTCTTGTATTATTTCGGCGAGCATTATGAAATACGTATTTTTAGATAGCTTTTAGTAAACGATTTCGAAATATATCGGAATTATAAGTCAATTCTCTTTAGGAAAAAACTTGCCAATAGTCTTCAGTACCTCTATGCAAAAACGTGTGGAAAAAAATTAAATGTTGAGATGCCCCTGGTTCTGGAATTTGTAGAATTAATCTTGTGAACTTTCATTGAACATTTGCAGATTAAGTCTTCTCTAGTTCATAAAGTTCACATGTGGAATCGTTAATTCAATTTCAAACCAACTCTTGATCAAGCTGTGTAGTATTTCACATATTTTCTGGCGCAGAACACTAAATGTGTAGAAAGTTTTTTCGCCAAGCTATTAATTTGATTCTTGTTCGCAGGGTTGACCAAAAGCAACAAAAAAGCGCTCCAAGAAATTTCACCACAGAATATATATAATTTTTCCAATGACATTCACCACTCCCCTGGAAGTATTCCAGTCACCTTCCAGTGCCTCTCCCTCGGTCTCGTGGTGACGTTCGGGGCAAACCCCTCTGTGCATTGCCGGTTGAACGTTCCATCATTCCCCTATCTTGGCACAGTAGTTTGAATACCTTGCGTGAAGTATGTGGCGTGAATGGTGGAAATGAGTATTTATTAATTATTCTACATTAAAGAATACTGTGTGGAGGAAATTGAAAGATTGGAGCAAAAGTAGTGCATTGTGTGTGTCTTTGCAACGTGATTTTCTCACATGTTCCAAGATTTTCTTCTCTCTTTGAATGGGTAAAAAGTCAGAGTGAAATATTAGTGGTAGAAACAATCATTACAGGGTAAAACTGTTATATAATTATTGGATTGTGGCTTTTGAGTGGAAATTAAGGAATTTAAAAAAAAGAAAAACGCACAGTTGAAGGACAACATGAAAACTCCATTGGGAATTGTCCTAATATTTCTCTCAACACTCACTTTGGGAAAAAATGCAACGCTAGAGGAACGAATTAGGGATGATTCAGACTTGTCACAGGTAAAAAGAAAAGCTCTCAAACCCCCAAATACTTTGAATATATATGTTCAAGGCAAAGTGAGCAGAAATAGTGCTAGATAAATCGATAGAGAAGAAAAAAGCTCTCAAAATCCCTTTTCTCATTCACAAAAGAAAGTTTTCTGTGTCACTGAAAATTCAAGGAGAACCCAGAGCTTTTTCCAGGGCACAAAATCGATATCGAAAATTCACGAATACAAAAAAATCGATATAAATGTCGAATGATACACTTTGTCAGTAACTAAATGCAAAAAAAGCTCCATAATGCAAACAATTCAGACAATTTTGGAACTGGTGTATCCTTGCAAAAACAGTTTTACCTTGATTTTTAGTGGGTCAACTGCTGCTTTTTCAATAATGTGCAGAAGGTACAGAAGCATGATTGAACCCCATTAAATAGAATTCACATAATATCCTCTTGAAAGAGGGCAATTATACCGCAAAATGAGGTGATAGATTAAATGACTCGAAGTCTATCTCGTCAGTTTTTTTTTTTTTCAGTAATTCAATAAATAGCCTGAAAATATAGCTCAACATTGTGCAATGTGCCAGTTGCATAACACTTTACATCTGCAATGCAGCCATTTCTACACTCATATTCCTTGCTAGATTTAGTCGAAAATTGTAAAATGAGCTCATGAAGGGTTCTCATAATCTGTGAAAATCTAACAGAAGATTGTAACCCTGATAATTTTCAACATGTCACTCAAGGGTTCAAATTTACACCCCAAACACTACTGCTGAATCAATACAATTAAGCTTTTTTTATCCTAGCAATTATTTCCTTTAAAAATAATTTTAAAAAAAAATACTATTTGCATGTGAAAACGCACAAAAAGATAGCATCTTCAAAAATAGACTTACGCGTCAGGAAAGTTAATGAAAAAAGAAAATAAGTAAACATGAAGAACTAAAAAAAGAAGTGTGCCAAAATTGATTTGCGATGAGGAAAACCCATTAATAGTGCCGGGTAATTGCTAATATGATTAGGAACGATCATTCATCAAACTGTTATAAATACATGCACTCTCAGTAAATCGACTCAGGGTGAATTTATAGCACATTGTTTACCTGACCCTTGCAGTTAATAAATTTAAATTGATAGCGCTTACGAATTCAAAATTAGACTCCGGCATAAATTTAATTTGATAGAGTACAACCCAATTCATGTCATCACAAACAGTAACTGACCAAATTGGATAAATTTAAGAGAAAAAATAGGAAAAAGCACGTTACCTTCGGACGAGTCAAGCTTCAAACGATTCATTTTTTCAATAGGGGAAAGTCCTCTCCCTTAGAACGTTCATGCTTTCGAATAATGTGAATTTTTTTTATTTTTCGTAAGAGATTTACACTAAATTATCACGGTATTATCAATAATTGATACACTGAGAAAAATTCGAAAAAGTTAAAATATCATTCCGGAAATGTTTATTTTACCCTGCAGTATTGATTCAAAATCGGTGTAAATATTATACTTTTTAGGTGTATTAGGGGTTAAAGTTACCCTTTTTCATATTAATTTTACCCTTAAAAAAGTGTAAAATTAACATTAAAAAATGTTGATATATTTTTACACTTAAAATGTGTTAAAATTATAAGGTAAAAAAGTTAATCGCACCCCCATTTTTTCTCAGTGTAATAAACTAACTAACATTTAATAGAAATGTTTAAGTCTCGTAGGAAAACTTAAAGAAGTGCGCTTTCCCCTACTTAAAATAATTTTTTAAGGTACGCATTACATATGTGAAAAATTTTACCTTTTAGCTTATTAAATAATTACAAGACAATTGAAAGCATGGATTCTACTTCGACATAATCACTTTCATATCAAATTAAGAACATCACGTCTGGGGAATCATCTCATAGATAAACTATAACAATAATTAAAAAAGAAACTAAATGTAAATTTTGCACTGTAAAAATTACTTTGAGCAACGGTAGCTCTACGAACGTGAATTTTACATTATTTCAACGATATAGCCATTTGAAAATTTGCACATTCAGTTTACAAATTTTTCTTCAATCATTTGCACCGGGCAGGGTTCGAACTCATAACACAACAGTGACAGTCAAGTCAGGAATAACACCGCTCAAAAGCCTTAGGGGGAGGTGGGGCTACATTGAGCTGTGGGCCTACATTGATATAAAATTCTTTCGCGTATTTCTAAAATAATACTGGTTCTTACAATTATTTTATTTAGATTCACAATTGTTTTGTCCGTTTTGTCTATCCAAATTACATCATGCTTAAACCCAATTTCTTTCAAAAGTATGCGAAAAAATCGTATAACAATGTAGCATTACAGTTCAAAGTAGTCCCACCTTCCCCTATGCTCTTATTAATTTCATCATGGACTGCCTATTGTGTGAAAAACGTCAGTTTTTATCGTTCGAACTCTACAGAGAGAGCAGTATACAATCCCTCGATTTTTTTCACCTTCCGCCCCTTCCCAAAACTCCCACCTACCTTATCTTCAAGGTCAAAGGTTGAAAGACTATAGAAAACATATTTTTCTACTAATGATATCACATTTGGGCTTGTTGGAAAGGTCTTGGAATTTCTAATTGCACTGAACCGATTCCAATCAGTCTTAACCGGTAATGAACCTATTATAAACCGAAAACTAATCTTTATCAGATAATCAATTTTATTACTCTTTAAACTATTAAACTGTTTGATTTATAAATCGGTTTGAATCTATTAAGAACCCGTAAACGGTAAATGATGCGAAAGTAGGGTAAAATAAGGTAATTCAGAATCAGATCTATCTTGATAATTTTAAGAGTTTCTCACAATTTGTGATTGTCAAAGAGAAAAAGAACATCACAAAAAAATACAAGGGTTCACATTCGAGAATGCTTCTTCTAACCTAAAATTGTTAGGAAATCTCAAAGTGTCATCTCACTAATGTCAAGATATTCAACTTGACATAGTGTGCGAAAAATCATGCAATAACGACAGTGGTCAATGTTGTATATAGTTATTTTTTTTCTTCTTTGTTGCTTGAAAATTTACTAAATGTCTCTTGTGGATGACAGATTGTAAATAAATATTGCGAAATTGTGAAAAAAAATCTCAAAGGCCCAAATTAGACATGATTCTAAATTACCCCATCTTGCCCTACTTTTGAGATATACGATCTAAGTCACGACTTCCAGCATTTCGCAAAACCTGGGACGTTTTGTCACCTCTTTTAAAAAATTTCTTTTATTCCTAGAAAATAAATCACAATAAATGCTATAAGAAAATATATAAATCTTTCAAAAAAAAAAATATTCCTAAGTTTTTTTTTCTAAAAAGTCATTTAAGAATCGATAAAGCAAGTTTTCCTAAAAAATATACCTTTATCTTCTTACTGCAAGTTTTAATTTTTTTTAGTTAATCTTTTTTAACATTTCTTTTTTGCAAAACAAAATAAGAAAACATAAAAATATTTCTACTACTCTAAAAATTATTTTAAAAATACATTTTGAAGAATACATTTTTTGTAATATCGTATAATTTGAAATCCTGCAATACTCTAAAAAATAGATTTACGATAGAAATGGACAAGGTTACTACAAGGATATTATACCAAAAAACAATTATAATAATCAAATGATATAATTTATGAAATTAATAAATAATAATAATAATAATAATCTCTTAATACATCTTCTTTGATATTTTTTTATGTACACTGTACACTGTACACACCTATCGAAATTCAATTAAGAGGATAGCATGAAGTGAGTGATGTGTGCGGTTTGTAGATCTGATCAGCCTGGATCTTTTTTGTACAAAATAGGTCTGTATGAGTATAGTTTTCGTTATATACAGACCTATATTGTGGAAAAAAAATCTACACTGATCGGACGTACAACCTACACACTATCGCTCACTATATTCGACCCTTCAAACAATATTCTTGAAAAAAAATTGACAATAAATGAAATATTAAAGGCACATAATCCATTGGATTTTGAAAAACCACTAAAATTGCTAATTAGGGGAAAGTATTCTCCCTTCGAACGTTGATGCTTTCGAATAATGTAAATTTTCTTTTAGTTTTTCTAAGAGACTTACACATTTCTATTAAATATTTGGCTTATCATCAATTGTTGATAATTCCGTGATAATTTAGTGTAAATCTCTTACGAAAAACAAAAGAAATTCACATTATTCGAAGGCATGAACGTTCGAAGGGAGAGCACTTTCCCCTATTGTTTAGGATTTCAAACCATTTGGGAGTGGACTAAATCGACAGTTTGAAGCCCGCATTAGGATCCTCCGAGAACTCCCGTTCCTCTCCCGTAACTTGATCTTAAAATCATTAATATAATCTTCATTTTCCCTAATCCCTTCCCTTCTCTTCCCTAGCTCTTTCCTGCCACTTCCAACCCTTGCTCATTTTTCAATGTTAAAAATTAAAAACGTTCTAGACAACTTATTTCTTAACCGATTGTGATTGAGCTAGTTGAAAATAATAAATAATTTGTTATCTAAAGCTGAATAATTTTTATCTGAAGCTCAATCAAATTTTTCAAATCTATTCAAATCGATGTTACATCGATAAGCAATCAACAAATACTCAGTGTTTGTCCGCTAAAAGACTTCATTAATATAACAGATGTATCAGACGAATTTTAAATTAGGGGCAGGTGGGGTTATTTGAACTGTTGGGCTACATTGTTATACAATTTTTTTTTCGCATATTTCTAATGGAAACTGGGTTTTAACCTGATGTAATTCGGATAGACAAAATAATTGTGGATCTAAATAAAAAAATTGTAAGGACCAGCTTCATTTAGAAATAGTCGGAAAGGTCGTATAACAATCTCGCCTCACAGCTGTCCCTATAGTATCTACGTCACGGGGTTGAACATTACGCAAAACAAAATCGCATTGTTATATTTTTTTTTAATTAAATTCTTCATAGGTTAAAAAATGGATGATTGAGGATTTTTGTTGCGAGATAAATTGTCTCAAGTTAATCTTCTTAAACAAAAAACATTTGTAAAAAATATTATTAACCCTTTCTTTATGGACGAGAGGGACACCGGTGTCCCAAAAAGGAAAAAAAAAATTGACTACAGAAAATTATTATGTCCTCTCTAAATAGTCAGAAAATTTGGTTTTTGTTTTTAGGATACCGGTGTCCTACTCGTACTTAAAGGGTTAAGGATAATTGGACCACTGATGACCCAAAAATATCCTACGGCCGTCTATAATTGTGTTTTGCTCTAAAAAAATTCGGAAAAAAACTGACTGACTCCCAGTTTTTGATCCTCTCTTCCTGAAAGGGTTAAACCGACATCACATTCAAAGATTAAAAGCAATAAGCAGTAAAATGTCACAATTCATAACTTATTGAATTGAAGTTTACAAAATAATACAAGTATATAAAATCGATATGGATTATATTACTCTATTTTTGAATTTTATAAGGATTAAATACATCCTGCCCCACTTAGTTCCTCCTATAAACAAAAATAACGTCAATTGTAATATCAACAATATATGCTACTCCCAAAAAAGTTTACTCCACTTCCGTTCCACTGAATTCATATACATTTTTGTATATAGCATAAAAACTCAGTGCAATAATTTTGAGTGCTTGGCTTTCTTCCTTTCTCATTCTTCAAACCAGGAAGATTTCAGTCTAAATAGTTACCAACGTATTGATTTTCTGTCCAGAATGAAGCCACATAAATTTGATACCTCTTTTTTTGTACTCAACCAGACACTATTCTTCTATATATCATTTCCTTCCTCGCAAATATCGTAAAATCAATAAATTATTTATTGTGGTGCTCCACCCATTAATAAAAATCAACCTGTGATCCACTTAGTGAATTGCAAAATTATTCCCTTTCGTCGCGGGAAAACGACTTTGAGATATTGTTCTACTGTTGTACACTTCTGCAAAAGTTCAAAGAACCTTTACTCGAGAAAAAAAATACTTTGTTATTCTGTGGAACTTGAGTCATTTTCGTAATTAGGTCTTCGACTGTCTTCAGTCTTTGAGAAAGAGGGAAAAAATATGAAAAAATAACATTTCTTACGTTCCTCTGATGCGTGTATATAGATTTCTCATATGAACTCAATGGTTTATGCACAATTTCAAGAACTGAACTTGAAACTACATAATGATTTTTAAGTATCTCTCGTTATTGGAATTTTTTGAAGAAAAATATGCATTTTCCCCTATAATGTTATTTTTTCGTGTTGAAGAACAAGATGATGAGATAGATCAGGAGGTTATTATTATAGAGTTATTCTTTCTCATATTGTTCAAGAGGGACTTTATATGAAGAGATTGAGGAGAATGATCATTTTATGGGTCTCCTCCAGTCATATTCCTATTGTATTTGCTGAAGAAGACATCCGACCATGGAATGTACTATAAATATGCATCTTTAGTTGATTTTTCAAACATCACAATAAAAAAAACCAAACGATAAGAAGCAAGAGAAAATTGAGTTAAATTAAAACACAACACCACTAATTGTGAAATTCATTGGCTTAATTAATAAGAAAAAAAATTGTAAATGCCCCATCCATAGTTAAATACAACTTCCATTGGGAGATAACATGAATTTATCTGGCACTGAAGCCGGATGGTCATCGCATTGGACTTACATCGCGAATTGGCTGCGAAATTGTTCTCAAGTGTTGGCGAAAGAGTCAAAGAAAGGGCATCAAAATTCAGCATTAGTTAGTTAGTGAAGCGTAAAAAAGGGAACCAATGTTAGTTTCCAACCAATGACAATATAAATTTCCAATTAATTTGCCTCACTGAATGTAGCGTATTCAACGAGTAAAAACACTTTGATTTGTATAATATTTCACGAGCGTCTGTATTTCACAACTTCGGCTTGCATAGGTACATCTCAACTGGCTCGCTGGCATGGTTATTATCTCAAAGTTATACAGTTATAACATATTTACGTTACATCTTTCCTTTTTTATTTTTTAAGTTAGTAATGTAATTCAAAGATCGGAAAAGTAAATGCAAAGGAAAGAGTGGATAAGTAAAATGAATGAATCACGAATAAATGGAATATCTACAGATTTAGTCTTACTGGAGGTCGAACCGCACGTCCATATCGAGTCCTAACCATTCCATCAGGTGGTGGTGGGGTAACTTCCTCAGCTGTCTCATAAGAAGAGCTCAACGGTGACGCCAAGTCTTCAACTGTCTCAGACATCGGAGAATCATCATTGGAGCGAACATGTGAAGGTGGCTCAGGTTCAACAGGAGGTCCCATAGATATTTGTACTTTTGTTGGAGCCATAAACTTTCCATTTCTTCTCACTTCTCTTCCATCATCCAGCTTGACATTGTACGACCTGTCAGTTGCCATGTCCACAACATCTCCCGTGCACCAATTTCCATGTTGATCCTTAACTCTGACCCGTGCTCCATCAGGAAACTTGGGATATTCTCGAGCACCTTGATCAGCGTACTGCTTCTGTCGTTCACGAAGAGCCTTAAGTTTTTGACTGGTGTCCTCTGCAAGCTTTGGTTTTAGCATGCTTGATTTGACTGTAAATGGAGTCCTCGTCCTTCTCCCAAAAATTCTTTCAGTAACTGCCTGCAGATGCTCACCAGGTGTGTTCCTCGCTAGAAGTAAAGCAAGACGAACATCCTGATTAGACTCATCACATTTCTTCAGAAGACCTTTGGCAGTTTGGACATAGCGCTCGGCATGACCATTCGACCGTGGGAAATAAGGACTTGACACACAATGCTCAAAACCCCAATCTTTTGCGAACTGTTGAAATTGCCTGGATGTGAATTGCGGACCACCATCTGTGTGAAGTTGCCTTGGAACACCATGTTCCGAAAATTTCTCCTTGAAAAAGTCCAACACGGATTCAGTACTTGTGCTCCTCAATTGTCTGAAATCGTAGTACCCACTGAATGAATCAGCAATCAGAACATACTCATGGCCTTTGTAAGTAAACAGGTCTGAAGATACTATCTCAAAGGCTAAATCAGGAACTTCTTTCATCAAGAGCTTTTCTTTTGGACGAAGATTCTGATTGCTTTGGCAAATGTTGCACGATTCTACCATTTCTGTCGTCTCTTTTGTGATTCCTGGCCAATAAAAATAATCCTTTGCCCTTCTAATTGACTGATTTAGACCCACATGACCCTGATGAAGTCCTTCAAGCGTCTTTTTCCTTTCACTAGCCGGAACTATACATCTATCACCTTTGAACAAAATCCCATCAACATGAGATAATTCCTCTTTGAAAGCGAAATAATGCCTAATCTCAACTGGTACCCTCTTTGAATTAACTGGCCAACCTTGGTCAATGAATTTCTTTAGCAACTGCAAATGAGTGTCAGCAGTCGTAGCCCTTTTGAATCTATTTTCTGCCTCCTTAGTTAATGCCAGAATCACATTAACTTCAACTCGTTCCTCGTCCGACTCCTCTTCAACACCAGCTACCACATCTCTACTTAGCGTATCAGCAATGGGAATATCTACACCTCTCTTGTAGACAATTTTAGGATCATATGGCTTTACATCGTGAAGAATTCTCTTCAAGCGGGGAGGAGCAGAAACTGTATTTTTCTTGAAAATTGACTCAAGTGGCTTATGATCTGACTCCACAACAATACTTTTTCCCCACACATAATCATGAAATTTTTTCAACGCAAAGCGGATGGCTCCAGCTTCCTTTTCAATTTGGGGCCATAACTGTTCTGACTCTGTGAGTGCCTTGGTCGCATAAGCCACAGGCTGTCCCTTTTGGAGTAGGACTGCTCCAAAAGCTTTAGATGAGGAATCGACTGACAAAACCACATCTTCATTTACATCATACAGTTTCAAAGTGGGGGAACTTGTCAAACACTTTTTTAGAGCTTCAAGAGCTTTTCGTTGCTCAGGTCCCCAACAAAATGTGACGTCTTTTTTGAGAAGGGTTCTCAAAGGAGCTGTTAAATCAGAGAAATGATCGATAAATTTACTCAAATAGTTTAACATACCCAATAGTCTCTGCAATTCTTTAACTCCTCCAGGTTCCTTAAGGTTGTGGATCGCCTCCACTTTGCCTGGATCCACCTTGAGTCCCTCACCGCTCAGCAGATGTCCAAGGAACTTTACTTCTTTCTGGTTAAACACACACTTATCTCGATTCAATTTGAGGCCGCTTGACATTAGTTTATCGATCACTGCTTTAGTCAGACGATTAAGAGTTTCCTCATCCTTAGCATGTATCAAGATGTCATCCATGGAGACCTCTACACCATGCATATCCTTGAACATCTCAGTCATGACCATTTGAAAAATTTCCGGAGCTGAAGCAAGACCGAATGGCAACCTCAGGCAAGAATATCTACCCCAAGGTGTAGCAAACGTGAGCAAATCCTGTGACTTTGGCCCCATCTTAATTTGCCAAAATCCTCGCGTGCAATCCAGTATTGTAAAGCACTTACTGCCAGTCACTCTAGCTGCAATTTCCTCGACAGTGGATAGTGGAAAATGGCGCCTCTTGATATTTTTATTGACGTCAGTCAAGTCAATACACAAACGTAACTTGCCATTTTTTCTCACAATCACCAACGGAGATACACTGTCAGTAGCTTTCGAGCATTTTTTTATAACCTCCATCTCTTCCATGTTCTGAAGTTCCTTTTTCACTGCTTTTTGCAAAGAAAAGGGCACCGTACGTGCTGGACAAATCGAAAATTTGGGCTCATCCACTACATCAATCTCATATTCGAAGTCTTTCAAACACCCCAACCCCGTGAAAACCTCATTTGGCACTTCAATTGTATTCAACCTTTTAATCAGATTAGCCCTTTCGGCCACATTACCATCGATCACGGGTGTACAGAATTTTTGAATCACTTGGAATTTAATGTCCACTGAATTTCCTTCAATCACGCATGGAAGAGTCACTTCTCCTAGCACCGGGATTTCACCACCATTGTAGGTTACCAATTTCTTCACTTTAGATCGCTTGATCTCCTGAATCTTGAGATCTTTCAGCACTTTTGCATTTACTACTGAACACTCTGCTCCAGTATCAATTTTCACCACAAATTCTTTATTTTTGCACTTAACTATTTGAGTCCACGCATTGTTCTTCTTGCTCACTGACACTTCACAGATTTTAAACTCACAAATCTCATCTTCCTTTCCATCAGCTTGTTCTTCACTGTCACCAGTTAGACTTTGAACTTTCACTTTTGCTTTTTGGCACCCAATTCTGAAATGCCCAAGAGCTCCACATCTATGACACGGCTTGTTGAAAGCTGGACAGTTTCTGGATCCATGGATTCTTCCACATCGCTGACACTTGAACTCCTTGGAAGCACTTCCGCTATTTTTCTGAATTTCATCAATAACAACCGCTGTT
Organism: Phlebotomus papatasi; assembly: GCF_024763615.1. Classification (NCBI taxonomy): domain Eukaryota; kingdom Metazoa; phylum Arthropoda; class Insecta; order Diptera; family Psychodidae; genus Phlebotomus; species Phlebotomus papatasi. The sequence continues at coordinate 100,062,508 of NC_077222.1, read as the reverse complement.
GCAGATTCTTCCGGGCCTTTTGACATATCCTTCTTTTGTAAAATGGCCAATTCATATGCCTGGCACATTTCTTCTGCATCTTTCAAGGAAATGTCTGGGATCGTGAGTATTTTCTCTTTCATTTTTTCCCATTTGATTCCAATCACCAACTGTTCAAGTATCATCCTGTCGGTGAGAGTGTCATAATGGCATTTTTCAGCCTGTACCTTCAACCTCGTGACAAAATCAAAGAATTTTTCATCTTCCTTCTGCAGTATTTTCCGCAAACAATAGCCCTCATAGACGTCATTGCCCTTCGGCTCAAAATACGCGGCAAATCTCTGCTGAATGACTTTCACGTCGTTTTCCTCTGCAGTTGTCAAACGAAAACCCTTGTAAATCTGCTCCACTTCTGGTCCAATGACTGACATAAATATTGCCGATTGCACTTCCGCTGGCTGTTTTGCCACTTGATGTGCCTTTGCGTACCATTCGTAGGAATTCAGCCACTTTTTCCAAGCCACGGCCATGTTAGATTCCAAGGCCAAAGGCTTGGGCTGGTTAACTGCTGGTTTTGGAGGGTTTTCTGCCATTTCCTGAACTGCCTCTTCCTCAGGTGAATGCTCAATCACTGGTTCGTCGTCTTCTGACACCATGTAGCGTATTCAACGAGTAAAAACACTTTGATTTGTATAATATTTCACGAGCGTCTGTATTTCACAACTTCGGCTTGCATAGGTACATCTCAACTGGCTCGCTGGCATGGTTATTATCTCAAAGTTATACAGTTATAACATATTTACGTTACACTGAATTTCATGCCCTGTACACGTTGCGGGTAAATGGTGCAATTCAAATGGAGAGCGAAAGTTTTAACGCTCTGCAAAGTGCTCGTTCTAATGGCAAAACACAAATAAAAAGATCATTTGGTTCAAGCTGAATTGAAGAGGCAGTTTTGCTTTTACATTGCTTGAATTCCAGCTAGAGAGCTATTTAAAAACCCTTTATTAGGTGATATTCTTAACAACCCCACCTATTTCTTGATACCTTGAAATTTTCATCCTACACCCACCATATTTGCCATATCTTTGTAAATTCGATAATTAGATCATGATTTGGAAGATGTTTAGTTAAATATTTGTTTAAAGGGGAAAACGCACTAACTAATTCTTTGTGGATTTCTCATGGTTCTTAAATAAATTTAAGGCATTGGACTAGAATTGAAAAGAATGGGTTGATCGAAGCTTCAGTCCTCCGAAAGTAGGGCGCTTTCCTCTACATGCATATGACCTTGGATCATTCCTTAAAATGGTCTTTCAAGGTCAAATCTAAATACACAAGGTCACGACCACCTCTAGAAGAGAATTTTACAATTTCTTGGGACAAAAAATTTGATTTTGGTAAAAAGATCTTTGTTGAATCCCTGACGAGTTATTCAATTGTATTTATTCTACGTTGTTTTCTACAGTTTTTCAGGTGATCTATCATTCGATTTAAATTTATTTAGAAAATTCTTAAACTCGTGAGTAGGATAGATACTTTTCTCTTGCCAATTACTAAAAAAAACTTTATTATTTCTGAAAATTGCATGAAACTACTTTTGGGGTATATCATCTAATACAATCTGCACATTATAAGAAACTTTCATCAAACTTAAGTATTTTGACGCATTTTGAGTCGATTTACATGCAGATGTGCAAGAAATTTACTTCAAAATACTCCTTATTAATCTTCCAAATTACCTTCAAAATTAAAATTTCTCACCATGTTAAGAGACCGTTATAAGTCCAATCATTTAGTAAAGCTGAGATGCTCCCACTGTCTTTTAAATGAATTCAAATTTTCATTCTTTAAATCCTTTCTTTAAATACACTTAATTGCGATTTTTGAGGGGTTTATTAAATTGTGCAGTTTATTAAATTAAGTATTGACTTCAGAAGGCGAAACCTATATGAATTCAAATAGGTTTCACATACCTCCAAGTAATGTAGTCATAAAAATCAATGTTTACACTACCCCATGTTTGCTACTGCCCCAGTTTCCCCTAAAAGTGCAATACTCAAACCATATTTACCGAAATTTTCCTTTAAAAATTTTAAAAATTCAGCAACTCGTTGGACAAGATTACTTAGAATAGATTCATCCGAAAGCATAAAACTAAATATTTCCTATTAGAAAATAAGTTAAACTAGGGTAAAGTGATATAATTTGGAATTAGTGTTACAAGTTGGAAAGGGATTTTTTCTTGATAAATACAGTACTAATTTTTTTAGGCACAAGGAACCAATTTATAAAACTAAAGCATTAAAAATATACAAATAAAAATGAAGTACTAAATTTATCAAGAAAGAAAGCCCTGTCCAAATTGTACCATTGCATTGTCCAACTTGTACCACTGTCCAACTTTTACCACTTTACCCTAGTTCTTGAACGAAATATTTTTGAAAAAAAATTAAAATTATAGGTTCTTGGGAGTATTTTGTACAAAAAAGTACAATTTTCGATACACTTTGCACCACATTTTGCCTTGTAAAGTAAGTTATGGACAAGAAAACATAAAATCCTTCGTTTCATAACTAGTTTAACTCATCTGCTAAAAGAAATTATTTAGTTTTGTGACCAAGGATAAATTTACTCTGAGTAATCTTGTTCACCGCAAAGTTTTTTTTTTTTTTTTTCAAAAATATCTCCAAAAATCAGGTTCCAGAGATTCAGAGAGATCCTAAGAATTTGAATTAAATATATATTTTTTATGTTGAAGAAAATTAAGAGAAAATATACTGTTTTTCAGTCTCTTAGATTCACATAACCCCTTAATAAGCATATTTGAATTTCATGGAAGAATTTTATTTAAATATTGTCAGGTCAAGTTATTAGTTAATACAGTTTCAAAAACTCATTATTTTATCTAGTAATTATAAAACGCAAATAATAAGTATTTTCTTAAAGTTTCTTAATAATTTTAATAAAACTAGTAAAGAAAGCTTTTGGAAATTCCTATCATTTTTTCAAAACTTAATTTTTGTTTAATGCATCCATCTGATTTTACGGCTCAACAGGATTTCCTTTACAGGACAAAATATATTGGAAATGTCAAATTTCGATTATAATAGATCCATTGAATAATTTCGTTCTGATTTATGATTTTTTGAGATACAAAATGAATCTTTCTGGTTTTATCTAGAACTCTGAAAAGTTCATTATAAGCTTTTTAGTATGGGATAAAGTATGATCCACATTTTCAAAATTTTAACGACCAAATTGTTGTTTTTATATTGCAGGATCTGCGAATATCAGATTCCAATATTTGAATTTTAAAAATTTAGAAATGAAAATTTAAGATTATAATTTTTAAATAATGCCTAAGAGTTGAAATTTAAATGATATTCAATAAATTCCAAAATAAATTAAATATGCTTTTCTGGCCATTAAAACCCATGTGACCACATAAATCTTTGGTTGAGTTGTAGAATTGAAAAAAATGCGTAGAGTAAAACGGGGTAATTTGGATCCATTTTCAATTTGGAATTTTGAGATTTCCTCATTCTTTTTTCTCCTTTTTTCTCAATGTTCTTTGCTTCCTTTGAAACTAAAACCCTTCGATACAAATATTCACTATCACAGATCGAAACATAACCGAGTTGAGCTACGTAGCTACGTAGGGTAAGTGTGCCAAATTTCGGCATAGTTGCATGCAAGCGTCAAAGTCTAAAGTTTCAAATGTAATATTTTAAATACAAATTGATTTTTTTATTCTTTCTTCTGAAAGAGTGTTGCTTGGAACCTTGTAAAGAGTTTACCATCTTTATTTACTCTAAAATCATTCTTAATACATTTTAAAATGAATAAAAATATAGACATAGCTTTGGTGCCCTATTTCGGCCACCTTCATTCTCATAGTTCCTTGCCCTTCAGGAATTCTTGCAATGCCTTTTTCACGTCATCTCGTTTGTCGAAGCTACATTTTTTGTTATTCTTTTGCATTGTATAATCTCTAGAGTACGTAAAGTCTAAAAGTTCATGGAAATTCGAGGAACACAAAAGGTGGCCGAAATTGCAAGCTGGCCGGAATTTGGCACACTTACCCTAAATGAAATAAAATTTTATTTTACGTTATGAAGATATATCATTAAATGCGCTGTGTATCGCATTCATAATTTTATGTAAATACTTATAGATCTTTTCGACAAAAAGACGTAATGGTTATGCCGTAGATATACTTACGACTTAAGCCGAGAAACGGATTAACGTATTTATAATTAAAATAATGATTTGACTAAATCCTTCTCAGATCGAACTAACAAAGTCGTTTCTCGGCTTAAGACGAGAGACGGATTAGTCAGAGACTGATGGAAATGTAATCTGATCATTATTTGGATTAGAATTACGTTAAGCTGGCTTTCGGCTTAAGTCGTAAGTGTGTCTAGGGGATTAGAGATATCGCTTTGTGGTCATTTTGGGGATCAACTTTAATGTAATTAACCTAAATTTAGAAGAAAAAGAATTTATTACCTCCTTATCCATAAGAGGTCACCTAATTTTGCAGTTGGGGCGGTAAATTAGAGCTTAAACGGTTAGAGATATCGAGTTCGATTCTTCGACTGGCGCTACAGCGTCAACGTCCTAGAAGGATAATATTTGTTTTCGTTTTTACCACTCAATATCGTTGTCCTAATGGACAGACATCGAGATTGGGCTGTGAAATGTGTTCCGAACCACAGAAAACGTTGAATTTTTCGTTACAAATACAAACACTCTCATTCACACCCCATAATCTGATACTTGAGCCATATATCAAACAGGAAGGTATCAGAAAGGGCGAGGGATAAAAAAATGTCGCATAACAAGGAGGAATCATATTGAATTACCCTCTTACACATTGCTCCTGTACTCCAAGCTTAGGGCTTTAGCACAAAACGAAAAAATAACTCATGACAAATGTGTACTTTTATAAATTAATGAGATACCATTGTGATGATTGAATTAGGGTGCAAAATTGCTGTTCTTTTGGTTCATACTAAAATTTTTCCATATTATAACAACTCTATCACACATCATTATTTACGTTCAATTAAGCCAACATTGTAGTAAATCCGGGGTTATGAAATTATCAGTCTTTCCTTCACGCTTCAAGAGTTTATTGAGATGCTTCTGACCATCATATAGAGATTTTTATGACAAAAGCGTTACAGGTTTTCTTTTCTTATTCAGACAGTCGAGAGAGAGCTTAACAAAAGGAGCTCTTTAGGGGCAAAAATTCTTATTCTTTGAGATTATACGGGCAAATCCTTATTTCGGTGTCTTCTTGCAACAGCTTGTATGCACATTTTGGGATAAAATATGTTGGCATATCTTGCTTTTTCTATCAATTTAAAGAAATTCTAGATGCCTCTGCTGACTATAAATCAGGATTAAGATAATGTATTCATATAAAAATTTCAGAGGGTGAATATAAAATGCTTTTTTGCCATGACATGGAAGCTCGTTCGAGGAAGTGCCATCAAATCAAATTAATTCTAAACTAAAAAAAATCATGTTATATTTTTGCACGATTTACTTGCAAAAAAAATAAAGTTCAATGTACCAATGAAAGAGAATATTTGCAAAAATAATAATCCACAGAGAACAATTTAGCAGGAAGATTAAAAAAAACTCCTGGAAAACGAGAAAGTTTTTCTTTTCAATGTAAATTTCATTTCAATTGGACCCATTTGAAACTCATTTCACATTTTTGCGCAATATTTCCCTATGGCAATGGCTATATAGGTGGTGTACAAACGGTGAAAAGAATCAAACCGTGTCATCATTATCATTAATTCAACAGTTTTAAGCGCGGAAACACGTCCATTGAGGAAAAAAAAGAGCAGAATTACCTCGTGCAAAAACTGAAAATTTTTCAAATTACAATAGAGTTTTTGCTCTTAAATTTACTAGAATCTCTCCATTATCCAACATTGCGACAATTTTAATTGGAAAACTTTAATGGGACATTCGCTTTCAGTTTCCACTTTGTCCATAGCAAAATTTTCATTAACACCTCAACACTACCATAATCCACTTTAGATAATGAAAAGTTTTTCCTCCTCTACCCTGTAGCAATTTACTGAAGAAATAAATAAAGGTGTTAACCTAATATATTCCATTTAAGTAACACTCAAACTAATTTTTTATGGCATTTTCTAAGGTGGGCTATCAAATTTGTGTTTGGATCGTGCCAAATGTATGCATTTGGTGACTTCCGAAAAAAAAAATAAGTTTCAAATTTATGCTCCAGTGGACATGTGAAAATGTTCAAAATATTTAAATAATATGGAGAACAAAATGCAGCCGCACATTGCATAAAATGTTGCGGTCGAGTGATTAAATACACCACGTTTGGACTTAATGGGCAATATGAGGGGTTCTTTCCGCGCGGCAAATGAATCGAAAAAAGCCTAGAAATTGACCAAGAATGACTTTCAAGATATTCTCACGAAACATGTGTAAACACCAACATTACATGTGTCCCTTCCTCAATATATCTAATGGATCAGATACAAAAACGTGAGGATTAATTCATTAGAGGAGAACGAAATGGCGGTGCTTGTTTTCTTGCAAATCCGTTTAATTTCAAATTATACCTCTACACTTCACACACTCCATCTTCAGACTCGATACATCAGAAATAGATTTTATAAACTAAGAAAAAAAAGCTTAAATTGTCTGTTAAATTGGGCTGTTTGTTTCTTCCTGTCCCCTTACACTTTTTTTTATAAAATTTCTCAAGACAAAATGTTCATAACTGTGATTCTCAAGTCTAATCGTCAGCTATTTTATTATTATCAAGTTTAAAAGACAAATGTATAAACAAACTGTTTCAAAACGGTATAATTTTTTGGTAAATATTTAATTTAATAACATCATGTAAATTTCTGATATCTAAAAATAGTGAGAAATTCTTGACAGAGAGAAAATTAAGAAGTTATAAACCATCTTGGCATTTTAGGCATGATTTGAAGTGACTTCTGATCAATTTTACTTTTGAAAGGCTTTCAAAGATTTAGATTACGGATATTAAGTACCACTCATATTTTCCTAAATACTTCCCAAGGATCAGGCAAAGAAAATTAGTTCAAGGGGCATCTAATCGATTATTCTAAAACCTCAGTGTATGACTGTTCTGTTTTGGGATAGATCTTCACTTCCAAATTTTACACTTTGAATATTTTGGAGGATCAGCTTCAGTCTATTAAGCGGTCTTCAGACTAGAGGTTTAGCCCAGTTCCCGAAAGTCTCCAAATCCTATATAGCGAGCAATTTTATTGCTTCTTGAAAGTCTAATAGGTTAATTATCTTTAATAATTTAAATTAGAACAGTTAAGCCATATGACTAAGCCTTAGGTCTGAAGCCCGTATTAGCGTCCTTACAAGAGGTAACTCATATTGAAAGACCCTTGTCGATTGTCCGAGAAGCACTTCGCGAACCTGAGAATCTTAAAAATCCTTGGCAGTAAAAGTGGGAATGAGTTACCCCTTGGCCCTAATGAATCTTCCCATGTTCCTTTTGAGAAAATTTCCATTAGGAAAAAATCAAGTACAGTAAACTCTCACTTAATCGGTTCTTTTTCAATCGGTCGAAAAATTTTGTTGACAAGGTTCACGTTTAATTATGAAGCTAATTTGCTCAAATTCGCTGTAGTTCTTCCTACTTTATCGTGATTCTTTATAATTGCGCGCTTTTTGTAGAATTTGCAAAGGCCTTTGACGTCCAAATCTATCGATAAACCGGATGACATTTCGCCTAAAATGCCCATTTGAGAGAGAGTCTATTGTAGTACGAAACTTCCATCATTCGAAGCTTTTAAGAAAGCTTGTCCTATGCCTTTTGAACAAAAGAAATACAAAGAGGACACTAAGCGGTCTTCAAACTACAGGTTTAGACCAGTTACCGAATTTCGGGATTTTCTAAACAACAATCAATTGCTATTATTTGAGAAACTACAGCAATTAAGCGATATAGCAGAAGCGGTTTTCAGGCTAGAAGTTTAGCCTAGTTCCCGAAGCTATGAAAACCCTAAATAGTACCCAATTTTATTGGATTTTCAGAATCCAATGAAGCATTTCCTCTTAATAATTTTATCCCGAGTAACATTTTTCAAAAAGTTTGACTTGATCATAAATTAAAGTTAAACCATATAACTAAGCCTTATACGGGCTTCAGACTCAAGATTTAGCCATAAGGCCTAACTTTTCTAGATTCTTATCAGTCGAAATTTTTTGGAAAATTTTGACTTAGAAATGGACAATTAATCAATTTGAATTAGAAGAACAAATTAAATTGGTTGCTATTTAGGATTTTGAGACCTTCGGAAACTAAGCTCAACCTCTAGTCTGAAGACGGTCTTAGGTCCTAAATCCGTATAAGCCTTATGTCTAGCCGTATGTCTTCATGTAAAATGTAAAATTATCGTCTATCATAACGAACTTCAATGATACTTCTCTGTTTTTTCTTGATTACACGTATTATATATTATATCTACCCCAGAGAAATATAGAAAGACCTACTCCGAATTTATTTGATGACAAGTAAAAATGAACAGTGATTGTATATTTAACATCCTTTGTGTAACTTTCACTGTAGTTTCGGACGTAGATTATTAACACGTGGATTATTTAATGTGACAAAAACACTAATCGAGTTATTTTAAGCGATACTTGAGTATACTAAGCGAATCCAGGAACCGACTGAATTACGCTGAAAGACAGTAGTCTAATATCGGTTTCAGACCTAAGACTTAGCCATATGGTTCAACTGTTACAATTTCTCATCAGTCAAGATATTTTGGAAAATTTGGCTTAGGATTGGATTATTAAGGACAAATGACCTATTAGATTCTGAAAGAGCAATAAAATTGGTTGCCATTTAAGATTCTGAGGCCTTCGGAATTGGACTAAACCTCCAGTCCGAAGACCGCTTAACGCCCTAGTGTTCTACGTTTTGTTCCAAAAGTATCAGTTCGAATTTTATTAGACGTCTAATAATATTTAGATATAGGAAATAAATATATCCCCTGGGGTAGTTAAAATAAAGTATACTAAGCACTATACAAAGTTTAAAGGTAATTTTCTAAATTCTGGAAATAAACCCTTAAAGTCAAAACCAAAAAAAATGTGTTTCAAACCTGTCGGCACTCCGGTATTTGTAAAAAATCAAGTAAAATTCTCACCTAGCAAAATTATGCGATTCTACCTCAGTTTCCCCTATGCAAATCCCTAACGTTTATTTATTGATAATTACAATACTTAAAGAACTTTAAGAGGATTGTACTTAATCCGTCATAAATTGAGATTGAGTTGAAATCAGGACCATTGGAGAACGATTTGCTGAACTAATTCTCCAATCAAGGCATTTTCTGTAAATGCTGTAAATGATTTATTGCGAAAATCTTGCAGATGTGCATGATTTATCATCAATAACTTAGAATCTGTAGAATATTATCCCAAAATCGTTAAAATAAATAATTTTTAGAACTACTCAGTTTCACTATAATCTTACATTCTTTTAGATCAAATCTTGTTAAATTTTCAAGTAAGCTCAATTCAAAAATAACTGTCAATCATTCCTTCCACCAAAATTATTTTTAAAATGATTGAATTTTTGAATTCTCAACATTTTGTTAAACAAGAGGATACAGTTGTGGTTCTCGATCAAATCACTCTTAGTAAGATAATCTGGGGAGATATCATGACCTACGATAAAATAGGCCACTCTCCCAAGGATAGTGTAAAGTGATACAAGTTGGATAGTAGTGTTACAAGTTAGACAATTCTCGGGTACAAGTTGGACAGGATTTTTTTCTTGATTATTACAATACTAAATTTTTTTTAGAACAAGGAAACAAATAATAAAACTATAATAATAATAATAATAATAAAACTATAGCATAGATTATATACAAAAATATAAAAATGAAAATTTAGTATACTGTATTTATCAAGAAAAATTCCCTGTCCAACTTGTATCATTGTCCAACTTGTACCATTATTGCCCAGCTTGTACCATTATTGTCTAGCTTGTATCACTTTACCCTACTTTTCAAAAAATATTTTAGAATTAGTCATGTACAATTGGCGAAAATGAGTTAATTTCGGTAGAACGTTAGACATGATTGAAACAAAAGAATTCTGTAATAACATTTTGTACAGGGGGCGTGGTCTATATTTCATGCCTTAGATTTTAGAGGGCCCTCCCCTAAATTTAACCCATTCAGTCAATGTACCAGAAATACTTTAGATAGATTGTTCATATTTTGGGATTAGTTTCCTACAGATTAATAGATGAATTTTTTGAAAAGAAAAAAAAATTATCTATTATGGTGGCGCGGGGAGCCCCTGTCAAACACACGTCGTAACGATCACTAAATTTAAATTCCGTGCATTAATTCATTACAAACTCTATTGGTTTAGATAGAGTGACTATCCAAGAAAACCAATTGGCAACTAGAATTCAAATCAGGAAAGACGAAAGAGGCCAATTTTAACAAATTCGACGGGTTGTCGAATTTTCCGTCCGTCATTTTGAGCAGAAATTTTGCAAGACCTTCCGCGAAGCAAGAAAGCAATAAGAAAATGTATTTTCATCTCTGTCGGACTATTTTTCCCAAGTAATTGAAGAACTAAAGTTACTAAAAATGCTTTCCCGAGAGCAATTCGGATAAAAATTGCCCAGGAATAAATCATCTAAAATCACTCAATTTGCGTATGATGTATAATACCATAGTAAGAAATGGGTTAATATTGAACATTGACTATAGAAAGTGTTAGCCCCTATTAAATAATCAGATCAGAATTAAATAAGTAAAATCTTTAGTTTTATATCATTCTTGCATGAAGCGCGATAAGCAATGATTTATGGGCGGAACTGATTCAGAAGGTTAAACTTCACCTCCCTCTGGAAATATTATAATTAAAAAGTCTTCATCTTTTACAGAGAAATTACATCAAATGAAAAAAATTATTGTGAATTTTCAAAAAATTACATATTTTTCAAAATGAATTTTCAAAGAATGTTTAATATATTTATTACTTAAGTCTTTAACGATATTAATCTACTATTAATTATTCTGATATTTATCAGAAAGCTTCAATCAATATTTATGTTACTGCTCTATCTTGTAATACATGTTCAGTAATTTATATGAGAAATTTCTTCTCAATTTTTCATTTTTATATATAAACTAATATGCATGTGATTTAGTAGGGATAAAAAACTGTAATCTTAACCTTCTCATTTTCTTGTCTTCTTGCTTTTCTTTTACCGCTTCATAAGTTTCTTGTCTAATTTTTTACTAATTCTGTAAAAGCTACAACCTTTATTCTAAGTTTTTTTAGTACGTGCTGAATTTTAAGCTACGCCCCTACGATTTTATTTCAGTCGTTCCACGTTTCTAAGATCAATACACATATTTTTTAACATAATCAAGTAAGGCTCTCTTAAATACCTCATTTTTTAATTCTTTTAAAAAGTTTTGAACAAAAGATCTCCTGAAAAGTTGACAAAGTCATTTTAACCAAAAACTTTGAAAGCTCTCATTTTTTATCATTTCAGTTCTACACCCTCCTGGAGAGGAATCAAGTAGCAATGGCCTCATTAAAATATCGTTCGCTAACACTTTTTGCTCCAACAAATGAAGCTTTTCAACGGTACACTGGAAACACAACGCACGTCCTCTATCACATTTGTAAGTGCAATGTCACGCCGAGAGATCAAAAGAAGATTATTCCACATGAAATCACCCTAAATACGATCACTCTTTTTCTTTTCCTCAAACACGACAGCAACGGTAGCCACAACATTGGAACAACTGGGTTCAACAATATCATCGGATTTGGAGGGAAATCCACCATTGTACATAACGAGAAGAGGGAAAGCGTCCCAGGAGAAAATTTTCATTAACAATGCCCTCGTCCTGCGATCGAGGTCGAATATTCAACTACAGAATTCAGATGGGAGAAAGCAAGTATGATGTAGAGACCTAATTCATTTTTGATGTCATCCTCTGACTAACAAAATGAAACGCAGGTACTCCACGTAATTGATGATGTTCTGCAACCCCTGACAGTACTTCCATCGTCATCTATTGAGCTGTTCAGTCCAGACGCCTTTCAATTCCTAACTTATTCCGAGAGTTTAGATATAAATTCCCACCGTATGCGCTCATATCGTGAAAAAGTTATTATGAATAAGAAGGAAATTGTATTTCAAGCTGTTGGAAGTCACACCTATTTTATTCCCATTGATGAGGGATTTAAGGTAAGACAGACATCGTATTTAGAATAAAAGTTAATATATTCATAAAGTCGTCCATCGTCTTGGAATAAGTAAAGTAAATTTCAATTAGAAATTTTCTGTACCATGCAATTTTCTGAGATTGATTTATCGATTTTGAGTGATATAAATATCGGTGTGCAGCCCTGTATAACGTATGCGAACTGAAAAGTAGCAAAGTTTCAAGAAATTTACACTGTAATCCTTTCCTTTCACAGTAAAATCTAAATTGAATTTATCTTGAGGACCACGTGATTAACAAGACAAATTAAGGCTGAGATAGAATCCTGAACTGTGTTTCATTTTGCACTTAAAAGCAACTTGATCATCACGCGATTATAGGTAAATCCAGACTAAAATTAATCTTGAACCCTGGTCCGATCTTTTGTTCTCAAATCCATCAGACATCAAAACCTAGTTACTTCGTGACACAGAGCCAGGGATTATTAAAACTAAATTAAATCTTGAACTCTATCCCAATTTTTCACACTCAAATCCAAATTAAATTTATCTTGATGATCACGTGATCATCAATACAGATTTCCATCAATCATAAGTCAAAATCAAAGCAGGGTTCAAGATTAAATTTAGTCTTGACAATCCTCCTCCAAATGACTAGAATTTAATTTCAATTAGGGTAAAAATTTGTAATTTCAGACTAAACGAAATTCTAGAGACAATCCAATTTGGATGTTCGAACTTTGATAATAAATGATAATAAATAAATTGATTTGATCGGAATTCCGCTTTGTCGAGAATTCTAAATTCTTTGAGAATTCTTTGTGCTCAGATTTCTTACTAATATTCCACTTTCTTCTTTTCTAAAGTAGACTTCTAGTTAGAAACTGTTATCAGTTCTTAAAAATTTTGAATTTCTAAAGCATTGCGGGTGACTTAGCTTTCTTTCGTTAGTTCCAGATCCCAAAGGGTTAGAGATAGAGGCTTGGGACCTTCACGGGACCTCCCCCCATAAGTTGAACCTGGTACCATTAATATGCCCCTTATTTTCCCTCACCCCTCCTCTTCTTCACAAAAATCATATTTTTTTATTGCCCGAAAATGCGTCGTGCGATTTTTTTTTTCAATTTTCGATATGTTTTTAAAGGTTGTCCAGGCGGACATTTCGTTCTTATACGAAAATACCGTTGAATAATTCTCATTAAGTTGGAATTCCTTGGATTTCATTACAAGTCTGAACCGATTTCAATCGGTTCTGAACTGGTAATGCACTGGTTTATAAACGATACCTAAATTTTCATCCAAAATTCAATTACATTACTCTTGAGATGTATTTTGGTCAATATTTTGAGTGATTTATAAATAAGTTCAAATCGGTTGTAAACCGATAATGAACCGGTTATGAACCCATAAGCAATTTTTGTCCGGAAATCAATTTTATTACTCTTAAACCTTTTTTTAGGGATCTTTTAAGTGATTCATGAATCGGTTTAATTCGGTTGAGAACCGATAAGCAGTAAATGATGCGAATGTACTTTTGAGATATAGCATTGAAGTCACGAGTTCGAGTATTTCGCAAAGCCTGGACCGCTTTTTAACTCCTTTAAGATTTTCTTTTTTGGAAAAGTATGTGAATATAAATCACTCAGTAATGTAATACTTTAAAATAAAATGCTCGAGATGTACTGAATACCTAATGAGTCTTTTGGTTATAGGAGACTCAGCCAAGATTCGGAAGTTATTGGTTCCTAAAGTACGCACTGTTCGTTAAAGACGCTACTGCTTTGAATAGCGTTGTGAATGATAGGTGCACTTCTGGGATATTTTTCAAATTGAAGCCCAATAAATTTGGGATTTGTTATCAATAGCTTCTTGTCAACGGTTAAACCACCGTTGCTATTTGACTTGACATCATAGATGTCTCTTGGAGCGGCACCGATTTCTCCTAAGAGCGTTCTTAGCCTGTGAATTACACTTGCGAGAACGCAAGAAGGATACTGTAGAGAAGTTTAGTAATGAAAGTTAATTCATGTTGGATCCTCATAAGGCATATATTATTACGGTGAATCAGAGAAACGGTGGGAGTTCCCGAGAAACTTTTGACGGCCAAGACGATAATTCACGAGATTACTTTAAAGTTTAAAAGGTTACATGGGTCCTCAGGTCAAAAAATAGGCCTTTTCTGATAATAATTTATTGTGTCGAAAATATTTTAGAAATTCCAACCTTTAGGATATAAAAGAGTAACTTTAGAACAAAATTTAAAAAAAAATGAAAAATTTTGAAAATTTTACCGTTGGTAGCTTATTTTTGGATCCATTCCTCAAAAAACAGATCTTGCGGTAGGCAGGATTTCTCCCAGTAGGTTCATTTGAAATCAAAAAACCGAATATACTCGGTTAGAGGATTGGTTGGACCCGTGGATGAACGAAGTATTTTTGAAAAAAAAAAAAAAAACAAAATTTGGATTTTTGGCAAAAGTTTTTGTAAAAAAGTATCAATTTTACCCTCTTTTTCAACACATTTTGTATTGTAAAAGTGGTTCTGATTAAAAGAAAGGCAAATCCTTCGTTCAAACGGTTCAAACACTATAATACTTCTCAAAACTAGTATGCAAAATTTCAGAAAGATCGGTTCAGTAGACTCTGAGTAATCTTGACTACCGCATTGTAAAACAGTATTTTGAGAAAAACGCGTTTAAAGTTTTACAACAATTTGCGCACGAGGGCGGAATGCATTACTAAAACTGCTCTACCTCCAAGAGTTTTACTCCGATTGATTTGAAATTTTCAGAAAATATTTTTCAAATGTTATACTATAAGTACTATAAAATAAAAAAATTAAAAAAAAAATAATTTTTTGACCTGAGTCACCCATGTAACCCCTTAAAGATTTTCGTCCTTACTTTTTCCATGAACGTATCTAAGAGATTTTAATTCTATCTCTTTTTAGTTACTTAAATTTCCGATCTAAAAAAACGTCTGCAATAATCCTATTTTTGTTTATAAAAATATAGGGAAAGTGGGGCACCTTTGAATTGAGCTACCTTTGAAATTCGGCTTTTTTTTAATTTTTAAAAGGAATTGAGGCTTATCATAATGTAATTTAGTTTCACAATTCGCTTGTCGAGCTAACTCAAATTCAAAGGTACCCAAGGTACCTAAATTCAAAGGTGCCCCACTTCCCCCTATCAATGTCATTATTTATTGTTATTTACATGCTTTATATGTGTACCGGCGATATTCTCAAAAATCAATCGTGATAAGAAATAATGAAAGGTAATCCATGAAGATGAACATTAGATCTGAAGACCTTTTAATTCCCCCGACTATGCGGATGCCGAGAAATAACGTATAATCGTTATTTATCTTCCTCCGCCTCTCCTTCAATTCCGTAAATGTTGTCTACTTTTCAGCCCGCATACGTTAGAATTTGATATGACATAACGAGAGAGAAAACATCCAATTACTTTCTATCCCTTAGCCACCACCAAGAGCAGACTTGTTTGACAAGAAGGTCATCGACGGACACATCATTCCCAATCGAGTGCTCTTTACAGCAGCAGCTCCCTTCGGCGATCCCCTGCCCACATTGGCCTTCGAAGACAACTTAAAGGTGCAAATCACGTTCTCGCAGACGTCGGATAGCAAATCCTCCAAAAGTAATACATTGCAATTGAAATTGATTTTTTTTTTCAAATTACCCACGTCCTCCCCCTTTGTTGAACTTTCAGAGATAGTTTCCGTGACTTCAAATACAGTTATTGGGGACGATAAACATACACCTGGCAATGTCCTGGCGGAAATTGTACAGGCGAATATTCCAGTGAAGAATGGTGTTGTTCACCTCATCAGTCGCCCATTGATGATTGTCGACAATACGGTGAAAGAATTTTTAGAGGTCAGTATTTGTCTATTTTGAGGTAGAGATGTCCCCTTCATTTTGAACTCATATAACCCTCTTTAAAATTCTTTCTTCCTAATATTTTTTTTTAAAATCACTTATACGCAAGAATATTTATTTATTTAAATTCAACTTTTCTAATAATTTTCCTTCAATCTTCAAACTGATTTATTTTTCATTCTTATATGACTTCTAGGAGTAACTAATGTAAAAATTTTATTGTATTTTTTCAAAACCTGAAAAACTGGATATTTTCCCACGTTCAGTTATTCAAGGTAAAAAGATAATTGCAATAACTATCAATCAGCTCATTTGTCATTCATAAAATTGCCACCAATTTTCTTTTTCAAATCATTCGGAATGATCATATAGCTTTATTTATTGAACCAATTTAACAATAGACAAATAACAAATTCAGCTTTTAAAAAAAACCCAAAGAATAGCTAAAGACTTTTCTTATTTCTTTTCTTTTGACTGTATTTCTTTTTCTTTAAATTAATTTTCAAAATTACCATTTTAACTCGTCCCTCATTCGACGCTTCAAAAAAAATCATTTAGAAATAAAAATCAAGAAGAGAGATAACTTTTGATGATGAACCGATCTGTAATTTGTCCAAAACGCTTCGCATGTCTTAAATGAATATTGATGGGACACAAACTACATTTCCATTCGTTAAGATTGTAAATGTAAGTATGACAAATACAAAATGTAGAGCATTCTTATAACTTCCATTCTTATAGTTGAATTCATTATTTGATTTGACCAAGAAAACTGCATTTTTGTGTGTAATATGAGATGCAAGAATGATAAAACTTTTGTTTTTAAATAATCTTTTCTCTATTTAAAAAAAATCCCATCAAAGACTATACTCATTTAAGAACACCATAGAATAACTCTTCTGTCAGTAAAAATTTCTCACAATTTTGCCTATTCACGAATATATAGAGCATTTTGGAATTATGGTAAAGCAAAAAGTCGATCTTATAAATATTTTATATATAGTTATATACTAATCAAAATATTGATTTATTTGTTGGATATCACGATAGCAACTTTCAAGGCACAGAGTTACGCAATTTAAGTGACAAAACATGGCTTCAATCAAACATTGATTGCTCTTCAAAAATAATTATATCTTCATTATTCTCTTTAGGTCTCATTTATACCATCTACACTAATTATGAAGGTATCTAGCTCACTTACATTTATCATATTTTTTTATCTTACTTCCAAAACTCTAATCGCTGCTTCCAAGTAATGCAGCTATTGCATATTTGAAAATTCGCAATAATTTAGCACAGGTTTGTACTAAATTAAACGAGTGTATTTACATATTTCCGTTAGATATAAAAATGGACTCTTAATAGAATTAAAATAAAATTCTTTCTTATTTCTGTTCAAGATTTAAGAGGTTTTAAAGACGAAGAGAAGATAAAGTTGAAAACATAGAATTTTGTACTAAAACTTGAATATGCTTAGAAAAAAACTGAGCTGGGAAATTGGCTAAGAAATGCGCATTTTAGAATATTCTTGTTATTAGTAACATGCTTACGACCAAATAAAAATAATATTTATTAAAAAGCGATATTTAAGAAAAATAAATCAATTACGTTTACTTGACCACTTCGTTATCGATTGGGGCTGATATAGCCGGACAATAAAAGTTAATTATTTTACAAAAAGTCCAAATTCAACTACATCGGTTGTAAAGTGAGCCCTCCAAATTTTGACCTTGACTTTTGAGCTTGAATAATTTAAAATGGCGAATTTTACGATTATGGTTATATTTGAACGAGATATTTTCCTGGGATATCTCCAAAACATATCTGAAAATCATTAAAAAAGTTTGGGCCAATTTTGAGAAAAATAAAAAAAAGGTGCCACCCGTTTTTGACGAATAAGAATCCATATCCATTTGAACAATAAGAATCACAAAGCAATATGATTCTTAAGCAGCACCGATAAGGCCGGTTTCAAACTAGTAGTTTAGCCCAGTTCCCGAATGTCTCAAAATCTTAAATTGCGAGCAACTTTATTGTTTTTTGAGAGCCTAATAGATCATTTATCCTTACTAATCCAATTCTAAAGTTAAATTTTTCCAAAAAATCATAATTGATAAAAAACTAGAGTACACTCGACTCTTCGTTATCCGGCTGACTGGGGGACAAAATGACATTTAGGTTTTTTGAATGATCAACGGTTTTTATATTTTGTGCTGTGTGAATTTATTTTCTGTCTATCAAAGAACAAGAGAATTTTCTTCATGGTGTGCTTATGTTTAATTTTTTATCACAATTATGTATTAAAAACTTCGATACAATGATAATAATACTTTAATTCACTCTGGACAAACTTCATGTTTAGTCAAAATAATTTTGAATACATCAACCGCCAGTGTTTGGCAGCTGTCACCCGGATAACGAAGTGCCGGATAACGAAGAGCTGACTGTAGTTAAGTCATATAACTAAACCTTAGGTCTGAAGCCCGTATAAAGATGGTAGAGATTGAAAGGATTTGGATTAGTGGCTTCGGTCGTCGACTGGGTTGACATGTGTTACCAAGTCGTAAACTTTACATTATTTTATACTTCTATGAAGCTATTAGAAATTAGAACAATGTTCTAAAAATACTGAAGATAGAATGTTCACATTTTAAAATTAACTTCTTACAGAATAATAGTGATAATTTTAAGAAGAAAAAGGTCTATTAAGTCTATCAGAAATATATTATCCAAAATCACTGTCCAAAATCCTTAAATTAAAGTGGCAATACAAGAAAAATATGAGTCAATATGAAAACCTTCATATTGACAATTTTAATTAGTAAACAATTATTAGTATTAATATTAGTTAGGCTCTCTGAAATTTTGATAGGTAAATGCTCATTCGACCCCAATTTAACGTAAAATTGTAAAATACAGGAACATAAAAACAGCGAAAGAACTTACCCATTGTTTTATCATGAAGGTTGGAAGCAACGCTAAGACGGCGATGGCCGAAGTTGAAGGGAGACAATTATACTGAAAAGAAATATATTAAATTATATTTAAACTTAAGTATTAATCTCGTATTTAATTAGAATAAAAAGAGTGGTGAAATGTGCAGAAACTTCCAAAGCTAAAATCTTTCAAAGCTTTTATCAATGATATATTCAAAAATTGTCGGTAAGGGTCCTAGAGAGATAAGGAAGGCTTTCATACTGCGAACATACTTTGGTTTCGAATATTTCATATTTCTATCATGTTTCTTTAACTTTAATGAATCTTATCTATTTTTTTCGGGAAATATGTGACTAAAGACTAGCTATTAAAATTTCAATAGATAGGTCAGATTCATCAAAGGAATATGGGAAAATATGAAGTGTTCGAAGTCAGAAAACCTACCCCTATTGTTTCAAAGCATGTCTGTATAATATTTCATTTTGATTCACAAGAATTTCAAAATTTGCTACGGTATAAAAATTCAACTTATCGTCAACTTATCTGAGCTTGCCACATATTTAGTACAAATTAGGCTATGGGTAATAGGCCTAAATCCAGATAACTGTCAACATAAGCATATATTTAACATAACATTAAACTTAGTGACAAAGTCAGTACCATTTAATTCTGATTGTAAATCATGGACATATATTAATTTAGTACATTCATGTGCTAATTTTTTACTTTCTTCGCCAATATATTTTTTTCATTTTTTTTATATAACACCTTCATAATGGCTTTACAATTACTTTAAAATATATTTTTAAAAATTTTTTCTCAATAATTTCTTTTTTTTCAATCACTTCAATCGCTTAGCTCTGTGCATTTGCTATACTAATCTCCAATTTGTGTCGATGAAAAATTCTCAGCAGACAAAAAATGAGAATAAAAGGGATGACTGCCTGGCACACCAATAATTTTCCTATAATTTTATTATATTCCTGGCATTGCTTTAATTTAGTTTTCTAGACAAAAGTGCATGATTGCGAATAAAATGCTGTAATCGCAATGGACGATGAAAAAGTCATGAAATTCACGAGGATGACTTTCATTTTCACATTCATGAGACTCCAATAAAATTCTTACACCATGTAATGAACTCTGAAGACAAGCAATATTTGCAGACTTTGTCTGAGTGTTCCTCAAACTAATTCTGTGTTTTTATAGTATTTCCCGGAATTTTCGCGACTAAAGTAAATTACAGGGTCCACCCCAAATGTCTGGTTATTTTTTTTTCGTTGGGGGTTGAATAAAAAACAGCACATATCTCACGTCCAAATCAGATCGATAGACACCCAGACAATATTCGTGTCAATGAACCATAAGCAAAACGGAAGAGCCCTAAATAAAGCACAAAAGAAAGCCCACTCTCATGTTATTCTATATGCCAGCTATTTAATGTGAAACGAAAGAGAAATGCTATTAATGTCAATTAATTTTTAATTTAATCATTCCCTTCTGTTCTAGGTGTTATTAGTAGCTATTAAGTAGAAGTTTAAATACTCGATGACATGCATATTTACTCCATAACACTGTCCAAATGTGACGAATTCGTGATAGCCTTTCCAAAGATCGTTGTGCGTCTGACTTTTCGTTTATTATTCAAGGAGGAAGAAAATGGATAAATATTCTTGCAATATTGAGTAAATTGACCCATGAAGTAAAATAAAGGAACAACAACGTAATTCTTACGATATGAAAAGATGTGGAAAAATCTCTACGTAATAATAACGTAAAATTTACTATAAAGCTTTAGTTCTTTTTCCTGCATGATGGCGGTTTGAAAAATTAAAAAAAAAATCACGATAAATAGCAAAAGTTTTCTAAAAAAAACTTTCGTCAAATTTGAATGATTACTGGCATTATTTTTGAAAGGAAAAGAATTAATGCCATCAAGGCAAATTTACGTTATAGCTACGAAAAATTTCCCAATGTTAAAAGTTTTCTAAGCAAAAATTTAGTCAATTTAATGATATTTGGCAATGTTTTCAGAAGGAAAAAGACAAAAATCGTGAGGTAAAATTTACGTCATACTTCCGTAAAATTTCCCATGAGAAAATTTTAAAAGTTTTCTAAATTGTTTCGTCAAATTTAAAATATTATTGATAGTATTTTCCGAATTAAGTAAAATTTAAATGTTTTCTAAACAAAAGCGTTGCCATGATTATTGACATTATTTTTCGAACAAAAAGAATTAATATCGTCAGGTAAAATTTACGTTAGAATTACGAAGGATTTCCCAATAAAAAAAATTTTAAAAGTTTTTTAAGTAAATGTTACGTCAAATTTTAATTGATAAGCATTATTTTCAGAAGAAAAAGAATTGATATTGTGAGATAAAATTTACGTTATAACATTCGAAACATTTCTAATGAGAATGTTTTAAAGTTTTTTTTTTTTTAAACTAGTTTAGTTATATTTCAGTGATTTTATTGACATTATTTTCAAATGAAAAACAATAATTTACTGTCACGGAAAATTTACGTTATACTTCCCAAAAATTTCCCAATGAGAAAATTTCAACTTTTCTATAAGTAAAATTGAGAAGAAAATCGATTTATATAGGGGAGGGGAAGGGTAATTTCACCTCTAAATGCATTTTGAAACCATTTTACAAAAAGGTGATAAACACAAGTGAAACTTTGTATATTCTGAAAGTTAAAAATAATATTAACGATAATCCTTTAACTTCATTGATCTATTGTGGTAAATACGTTTTCACTTGTCTGAAAGACAAAATGCGTTTAATTGAAACTTGCATAATTGATTAAAATTTCAAAAATATAATCTGGCACGAACTTTATAACAGAATTTTAGCATTAATTGATCATACAGAGAAAATGAGACATCGCCACATATTCCTCATTAATTGAACACTTTTTTATAATTTTTTATACGAAGCAAATGTCTTTCACAGTGCTTTACTGCTTCAAAACATTGACGGATCATTATATTACTTTAGAATATGTCATTTTCAGTAATTTTACAAAAGTACATTCTAAAATTTTGAATTTTTATAGTATTATAAAAAATTTAGAATATCTTGCTGAAAACATTCACAAAAAAATATTAAAACAATTAAATTTGCAGTTTTTAAGCTCTTGAAAAACGCTGAAATTTTATTTTAGTTTTATTTTTTGGTTAATGAGGTTTTAGGAAATCTACTTCGTGAATTTTCGAACTTGATCTATCAATAAATAAATCAAAGATCAACAAATCAATTGCGAAACTAAAATTCATCATGATAAGGCCCAATCCCATTAAAAAAAATAGGATAAAAAATACAAATTTCAAGGCTGCCCCAAATCAAAGGTGCCCCACTTTCCCCTACAGAAGTTAAACGAGAAATGTCACGATAATAATTTATTTTTACGAACATGGGCTTAAGTTGCTGCTTCAGTAACATAAACGTTTTATTCCATTCCTTTCAAAGAATATGAAAAAATTGAAACTGCTCCGTCATTAAACTACCCTACCATGCCTTATAACTTTGACGGAATATTAACGTCAGTTCCACGAAAGATCTTTCAAAAGAAAATTACAATTTTTGTAAAGAAACAGTTGGAAAATTGCCTCAATATTGCTAAGCAAATTTAACAAAACAAAACAAGAATTAGTTCTCTAAGTAAAATTTACGTTATTGTTACGAAAAATTTCCCAAGAAAAAATTATAAAGGGTTTCTCAGTACACATTTCGAAAATTTATATTATAATGTTATTAATTAAGATAACCATTTAACAAATCAATGAATAAAGGCTTAAAAAAAAAGTTGTGGAATAAATTGATTTATGAAGTAATTCACTGTCATAAAAATACCGTCAAATTTTCGTCAGTAGAGTTACTACTACATATAAGGGAGACCAGGGGTAGAATTAGCCACCAAATGAAATTTTTTATTGCATATAATTTGTACAAAAAAATATTTGTATGAGGCTGATAAATATTTCAATGAATAATAATAATAATATATTTAGAATAAAGAGTGGTTTCCTCAAAATTCCTTCGAAGACAAACTACAAGATACCACCACTGAGATAAAAAAGAGGGTGCGATTAACTTTTTGTCCTCAGAACTTTAACACTTCTTAGGTGTAAAAATATATCAACATTTTTTAATGTTAATTTTACACCTTTTAAAAGGTAAAATGACATGAATAAGGGTAACTTTAACCCCTAATACACCTAAAAAGGGTAATATTTCCGGAATGTTATTTTAACTTTTTAGGATTTCTCTCAGTGACTATCTAATGCTATACGTGGATAATTCTACCCCGGTCTCCCCTACACTCTTCAAAAAGTGTGTGCTATTAACTTTTGTTTGTCAAAACGATAACATTTTTAGTTGTAAAAATATATCAACATTTTTTCATGTTAATTTTACATCTTGATAGGGGTAAATTTAAGATAAAAAGGGGTAACTTTAAGCCCAATACACCTAAAGAAGGTAATATTTACACTGATTTCGGATGAATATCGTAGGGTAAAATTAATATTTCCGGAATCTTATTTTAACTTGGAAGGAAGGCTTGGAATGCGTGCCGAAAGCTTTGGGAAAATCAATGTTTTTTCTGAGCTACCCTATCCTACACCCCCGACGCTAACCGGTTCTCATATGAGAAAAATCTTTATTTATATTTCCCATCGTATGCAATTATTGGTGTGAAATTCAAATTAACTAAACTTTGAGCTTTCTATGAATAAGAAAAGTCATTCAAATGGTCATATTCATTTTAACACCTCGTAATAATCTCACTAGCTAAGGCAAAATTCTTCACTTTAATGCGTGCCTCTTAATTTAGTGCACCATTAGAGTGCTTTATAAATAATCTTTTGTATAGAAATAACTCCATTTATATAATAAAATCTAAAAATTAATCAACTGTAATCACAGAGATTTAGCAAATTTAATAAACCAGAAAGAGGAGACCAAAAAGGGGACAAATAAATTTTTCCCAATTTTCTCTTGAATTCAGGACAAGGATGACGGACCACTGAAGAAATTCTATGAAGTCATTATGAAAGTGGGCAGTGACTTTATGCAGAGCATCAACGGAATGAAAAATGTCACACTCTTTGCTCCAAGTAACGAAGCCTGGGCCACATCCAATTTGGACAACTTAATAAAGTACTTTTTTCCCAGAGAGAATTATCATTATTTTCTTGAACAAATGGTAAATCATATTTCTTTTTCAGAGACACGGAAAAGATGCGTGATATCCTGAACTTACACATTGTGAAGGACAGGCTGACAATTGATAAGATTAAGAAGAATAACGTAAATGCGGTGAGTTGACTGCGGACCTCTCTCTAAATATAGGGGAGACGGTTAATCGATTGAGAGTGTAATTAAATAAATACTTCTTGGGTGGTTTAATGATAGATTTCCCAAGTCGCCACGAATGCCGATAAGAAGTTCCTGTACTTCAACGTAATAGCTGACCAGGATAACAATGAAACTGTGACAGTGGAGGGTGGAGGAGTTAATGCCACCCTCATTCAGGCTGATATTGCCGCAACAAATGGATATGTACACATCATTGACCGAGTTCTTGGCATTCCATACACAACAGTTTTTGGGAAACTAGAGACCGATCC